>NC_141023.1:16100000-16197500 GCF_052040795.2 Danio rerio
CTCGATATAAATGGATGTCATTTGGGCAGAGTGAGGAATTACGTGCATCTTGCATGCTTGAAGGTCATGTACTGATGTAGATATCTTGTGTCACATGCACCCAGAAATGAAAATCATTTGCTCACTCTTGACTTGTTCCAAACCAGTTTGAGTTTTTATTTACTCTGTTGAACACAAGCAGATATTTTTAGGAATATCATAAACCTGTAACCATTGACATCCATAGTATGACAGATGCAAAGCCCTTTAAATCCATCAGACCTTATTTTTTGTAAATGAGCTTTTTAATTATTTATTTATTTATTTTAATCAGGCTTTTATAATTAGGTTCAGAAGTTTCATTTATTGATCAGTGGTTGGGAAGCCACATGTGGCTCTTTGACCAAAAATACGTGGCTCTCCAGCTGTCTTCCTTCAAAATTATTTTACCGTTTAAAAATTAGAACCATCACTAAAAATCAGTTTCCTATCGAAAATACACATACAATCCCAATTTTTAACTGTAATTTTATAGAGCACAATGAATAAGACCTCAGTTAAAAATAAAAGGACGTTTCAACCAATGTGCGTTTGTGGCAATGTGGATAAACTTGAACCGCGACACAAATAAAGGGCAAATAACCTGCATTTCTATGGTAACTTAAATTCAAACAACATTCATGAGTGGTGATAGCGAAAATAAATTTTATATATTGTTCTTTCTTCATTCATGGACTTGATTCATAATTGTTTGTTTTTGATTTGTGCATGGACATAAATGAAGGTTTTGTTCAAACCTGTATTATTTATATATAATATAGTTTTAGTAGTAATGCTATAATAATTTTTAGTAATCTATTGTAATACAGTAGCAAATGCATTTTTAAAAAGGCATTAAAAAATGCATTTGCATTAAGCTAGTAAATAAAATAACAATTTTTTAAAAAATGTCACTTCCACAGGTGTCAATTCCAGTTACTGGAGGGCCGCAGCTCTGCACAGTTTAGTTCCAACCCTAATTAAACATAAACTTATTGAGTTCTTTAGGCTCGTTTAAAACCTACAGGTTAGTGTGTTGGAGCAGGGTTGGAACTACACTGTGCAGAGCTGTGGACCTCCAGGAACCTGAATTGACACCTGTGCTAGACAGTTCTCTGGTTTTTAACAAGGTCGATTATCTTTTGCGTCAAAAGCAGCTTAATCCACTTGTACCTTTTTTTTTCCTAAAACCTCTAAATCTGCCAGACGGTGACCAGTGTACAGTGTAATTAGTTGAAGAATCACTACCCCTTAGCCCTTCCCCTTTTGCGCATTCAAACGAATGTTATTGAAGTCAATGGTTACAGGTTTCCAAAATTCTTCAAAATATCTCCTTTTGTGTTCAACGGATTAATACAATTCAAACTGGTTTGAATAAGTAGATTAAAAATTTCTTTAACTGTGGGGAGTTTAGTATGTGAGACTGTTCTAAACTCATGGATGTACTGATTGATATTGTCTTTGTCCTTTGATTGACAGCATGCCACTGGCGCGCAGTTTGTCGGTCACCTCCTTGTCTGGCCTAGATGACTGGGATGAAGAGTTTGACCGGGAGGATGCAGTCCTGTTTGAGATTGCATGGGAGGTCGCTAATAAAGGTGTGCATATTTCTTTTATTTAAAATTTTTTTTTTCATTTTTTTTTTACACAGTACAGGTTATTTCAGTGCTAATATATCATCAGTATTTCCACTCAAACCCTCAAAAATTTAAGTTTGTCAGATTTAAAAAAAAAAATTTTTTTTAGATGATTTTGAAATAATTACTTCACCATGGAGGCTTTTATTAAATCAAAAGTGCGGTGATTTATTTTATATTTTTATTATGTTCTTTGTATGATTTTTTATATTCTTTTATTTATTTATGATAAATAGAAAGCTTAATGTATTTTTTTTTTCTTCAAAATAATCTATTTCTAAATGTATTGCCACGTTATTATAAATTATCCAAGTACTGTCATGATTGAAATCATCTTTGGCAAATAAAAGTATTAATTTCTTTTAAACAGTCAGACCAACCTCAAACCATTGATCAGTGGTGTACGTTTGCCTTTTAAAATATTTGTACTTAAAAAAAAAAAAAGTGTTAAAATCTATCAAATTAAAATCTATCAATCATATTCTTTTTTTTATCTCTCTTTTAGGATTCAGCAGCGAGTGATTTGTGCATGACCACAGTGTTGATAAAGAGGGTTAAGGTTATAATATTCGATTAATCTTCATTTTTACAAAAAGTTTAACCTCCAGTAAACAGAACAAGGCTGGAAAACAATCCATACAGTCTATTGAATTTTCCAGAGAAAACATCAATATATTTGTTAAATATTTGCCCCTTCCACATTTGTGTTCCCATATATTACAAAGTTTCTCAACATTTCAGTTCTGCATTTTATTAGTGACTATGATGATTCATGCTAGATGTTTTTGATGCAATTAAATAAAATGATGCAACAAAAATATAATTAACAAGTATTGTAACAAGAAACATTTGACTCTATATATATATATATATATATATATATATATATATATATATATATATATATATATATATATATATATATATATATGTATATGTATATGTATATGTATATATATATATATATATATATATATATATATATATATGTATATATATATATATATATGTATGTATATATATATATATATATGTATGTGTGTGTGTGTGTGTGTGTGTGTGTGTGTGTGTGTGTGTGTGTATATATATATATATATATATATATGTGTGTGTGTGTGTGTGTGTGTGTGTGTGTGTGTGTGTGTATATATATGCGTGTGTGTGTGTGTGTGTATATACATACACACACACATACATATATATATATATATATGTATGTGAAGGTATAAACTAGGACTGAACTCATCTGAGCAATGTGTATTCGCAATATTCACATTGCAGGATTAGATTGTTTATTAAAGATTAAAAGATAAAGATATAATTAAATTTATACATGTAATTTTATTACTTGTACAATAATGACCATGTTATTTTACATTTAATTGTTCAGTTTCTGTACTTGAATACTGTTACACTCCCCAGAAAACCATAAAGCACTGTTTATTTGACTTTTATTTTTGCTATGTTATATATGCTTGTAATTTATTATATTTTATATAGATGCACTGCATAGTAAAAGACTTGATCATTCCAGTTGATCTAAAATAAAGAAATCTTTCCAAATAGAGTTATTTAAATCACCTAAAGGTATATTCATATTGTAATATATATTGCAGCAAAACAAAATATCGCAATGTCAGATTTTTCCAAAATCATGCAGCCCTGTTTACAAAGCTGAGTTGGTGCCACTGAATTACTGTTCAAAATTTAGTTTAAATTGTTTGATTCACCCGTCCCACCAATGTCAAGTGCAAACCTACGCCCTTGCCACAAACATCGGGACAAAATGTCCTGTTTTGCCATTTTGCTTGTTTAGTGTGTAGTTCACCGTGATGTGTCAGCAGCACCACACTTACCAACAGATTTCCAACAGAATCCCAAATATTAACACTGGAAATTTCTCAAGACTTAAGAGAATAAACAATGGTGGATGAAAAACAAATATTCACATTTGTGCTGCTGCCACCAATCAAAAAGCTGACAATCCATCCCTGCTGTCCAAATCCATTTCACTTTGCTGCAACATGTGTTTGTTATACTTTCAGCTCTTGTGAGTTTGCTTTCTGATTGAATATTGTTTAATTTCACTTGCTGACGAAAATAATTGAATTGCTTTTTTTCCAGACTTGTATTGTTTGCGATTTTTTAAAAAAAAACAACATTTTTTTGCAGTTAAGCTGCAGCTTCGTATTCTTTGTAGTGTGCAGCATCACTCTTTAAATGAAAGAAATACTACATACTTCAACTGTGTATATAAAATTTTATTAGCTGTCTATGTAAATATGCGTTTACATGGCAGCCTTTAGTGATTAGCTAATCGTAAGGTTACAGGATTTAACGTTAATTTATCAAAATCACTGTAATCAAGGTTTTAATGAAAATGAATATTTTAAACTGTAATACTAACTATCAAATAATTTACCATGGTTTACCTTGAAACCAGTAATTGTGACAAGAATGGCAATGGCCTTATTAATGCTATTAAGGCAGCATGGTGGCTCAGTAGTTAGTACTGTCACCTCACAGCAAGAAAGTCGCTGGTTTGAGTCCCAGCTGGGTCTGTTGGCATTTCTGTGTGGAGCTTGCATTTTCTTCCTATGTTGGCGTGGCTTTCCTCCGGGTGCTCAGGTTTTCCCAAACACATGCTAAATGTGAATTGAATAATGTATGATGTATGAGTGTGAATGGATGCATCCGCTGTAATAAACATATGCTGAAATAGTTGGCGGTTCATTCCGCTGTTTCAACATCAGAAATGGAGACTAAGCCAAATTAACACAAACAAACTAATGAATAAACAATATTAATTAACACTAAAAACCACACAAAGAAAAAAAAATGTAAGGACAATCTTTGTAACCACCTTGGATTTTCAGAAAAAATCAGCTCAGAATCAGCCCAATAATAAATAAATAAATAAAAGCACATCAAATAAATAAAAAACAAAAGAATAAAAAAATCTAATAAATCACTGCACTTTTGACTTAATTTATGCTCGGCAAGGCTGCTTTTATTAACTTAAGGTATCCAGCCTAACACAGTTTATGTCAAGTCGCCTCCGCTTCAGAAATGCTTCTGCTAGGAATAGAAAATAACAGTTGAAACCAAAACAAATGGTGTGTCAGATCAAGAGAGGAGTCTGAAACGGAAATTAAGTAAAATAAAGAAAATTTACTGATGATGGTTTGCAGTTCTTCACACTTGCATAGAGTTTTCTGATCTCGCTTCTTTACAATACAACAATTATACTCTTACAAAAAGCCAGAAATGGCATCAACTAAGGGCTAAAGGTCCTGATTGGCTGAACAAAGATAGACAAACCCCAAATATCTACTCAAATGCAGGGTCGTATCAGTCCTGATAGGTAAAGGAGACAGGAGTCTGCAAGCCAGACAGTCCGCAGGCTATTCAGAGCTGATCCTAGATCTGTAGAGCTGACCCAAGAAAGCATAAATACACACACAAAAGAGCAATCAGTTTCATACTCAAGACTGTTTCTTGTACTCTCATCTGTTTTATCACACTGGTTCATTCATTCATTCATTCATTTATTTTCCTTTGGCTTAGTTCCTTGTTTGTCAGAGGTTGCCACAGCGGAATGAACTGCCAACTATTCCAGCATATGTTTTGCGCAAACTTTTCCTGATGCAACCCAATACTGGGAAGCACCCATACACTTACATTCACACACGCACTCGTACACTATGGCCAATTTAATTTATTCAGTTCACTTATAGCGCATGTCTTTGGACTGTGGGGGAAATCGGAGCAC
Source organism: Danio rerio (assembly GCF_052040795.2). Taxonomy (NCBI): domain Eukaryota; kingdom Metazoa; phylum Chordata; class Actinopteri; order Cypriniformes; family Danionidae; genus Danio; species Danio rerio. Next base: position 16,105,428 of record NC_141023.1, read on the forward strand.
CCTGAGAACACCCACACCAACATGGGGAGAACATGCAAACTCCACACAGAAATGCCAAATGGCCGGGCCGGGACTCAATCCAGAAACCTTCTTTCTGTGAGGCGACTGTGCTAACCACTGAGCCACCGTGCTGCCAAACTGGTTCAAAACTGGTAATGTTTAATTTCACTTACTCCAACACTTGTGTCATCTTTGCAGAGTAAATTAGCCAGTAGTATACCATCATCTATAGTTCTGGAAAGCAGAAACCAGACACTGCTGTTGTTGTCACACCACAAAAACCGACACAGCACATGACCCCTGCTGCGGCACACGCTCTCAGATACTGTATCCATCCACATACTTGGGGAGCCGGAATCATGTGACCTCTAGTGTTGGCATTTGCTGCACTCAGTGAATATTACATATTATTTGCGGCAAAATTAGATAAAGGTCAAGGAGGGGATATTGTGATACCCATTGGTAAAATTGAGTTCAAAGGGAAGAGTGGCCTTTTTTTTTGCTGGACTGTTCAAGGTTGACTAAGCACTTTGTTTTGTGGCAGTTGGTGGCATTTACACGGTGATCCAGACCAAGGCGCGTCTGACCTGCGAGGAATGGGGCGAGAACTACTTTCTGGTGGGCCCGTACATGGAGTCCAATGTCAGGACGCAAGTGGAGCTGATCGAACCCTGCAATGCGGCACTCAGGAGAACCATTGATAAAATGAACAGCAGCGGCTGCAAGGTATGCAAATTCACAGGCTTGCTGCATATACAGTTGAAGTCAAAATTATTAGGCGTCCTGTGAATTAAAAAAATAATAACAATTAAGTATTTCCCAAATGATGTTCACCAGAGCAAGGAAGTTTTCACAGTATTTTCTATTATATATTTTTATCTGGATAAACTCTTATTTGTTTTATTTGGGTTAGAATTAAAGCAGTTTTTAATTTTTTTTAAAACATTTTAAAGGGCCATGTACACCCCCCCCTAACCCCAACTCTGTTTAGGTGGGAGTGTCGGGTGAGGGAAAGAGGGAATGGTTTGCATAAAAATGGGAGTTTTCGGTTCGAGCACGCGCTGATTTTTTTCAGATGCTAAGCAACACACATACCCGGGAGAAAGACAGTGACTAAGATTACATGTTTGTGGAATTGTTTGCCAAATTAAGAATTTGTGGACTTTAACTGCAGATTGGTACTTTCATTAAGGAACATTTCATGTATACGCCCGTGACAAACAAGATATTGGATGCAAGGAGCTGCTGGAAGAATGTACTTTTAATGGAAAGTTTGATACCACACGATGTAAGGGATAAAAAAAAAAAAACTCCGCATTTTTTTAAGTGTCAGAAAGCCGTGTGTGTATAGACTATCCTGTCAATGCGGTGAAAATTCTCCACGACAGTAATTGTTTGATTAAGGTATTTGCATGTTTACATTGGGAGAGCAGCATTTACAGTGCATTTTTCAGTCCATATTAATGTAGTGATTTTAACGTACTGTAAACTCAGTAACTAAATAATTTTGACTAAGGTCTGTCTTTAAAAACTAAAAGAGTACTGCTGACGATACTAACTAAACTTGCAACCTGAATAAACATAAACAAATAACACTGATCACACACTAACAAAATCTGTAGAGACAGAACAATCAGCACCAACTGAAACTCTGTCTTTTTTAAAAGACGAGTGGCAAGTCCGGATTTCACCATTTAAAGATGCAAAAAGCTCTTAGGGAAAAATTGTTCCTTACAAAAGTATTTTTGTCACATGTCAGCAGACGACTGCAATCCAGACGTGTGCTCTTATAGTCGGAAATTGAAAACAAAACTTTCGTTGCGGCACATTTATAAACGCAACACTGAGGACCCATGTCTCCGAACAATTCTTCTTCTTTCACTTGTTTTAATTACGGTTGGCAACACAACGTGGCGTCTTCCAAGCTATCATGCATATTAATGAATTTCTCATGAATTAATGCTGAAAACTCAAAGACAGTGTTGTACTCGCCGGTACAGACATCCAGTCTTCACACTGGAATTTACACAAGGATCTTATGGTCGTGACGTTGCTTCAAAATTTATTTTCAAACCAGAAGAACGGATTTGCTTGAAAAAAACGCAAAAACAGCCAATTTTCACTTTTTTTTTTTTTTTGTGAAATATATGTGTCCTAATAGTGTTTTTAGCAGCGTGGGACACATGACTGTCAACATCTCAAAAAATGTGTTTTGGTTTTTCATGACCCTTTAAGGTCAATAATATTAGCCCCCTTAAGCAATATATATTTTTTGGAGTTGGCTACAGAACAAACTGTTGTTATACAATGACTTGCCTGATTACCCTAACTTGCATAATTAGTCTAGTTAAGCCTTTAAATGTCACTTTAAGCTGTATTGAAGTGTCTTGAAAAATATCTAGTAAAATATGTACTGGCATCATGGCAAAGATAAAATAAATGAGTTATTAAAACTATTATGTTTTGTATTATGTGTTAAAAAAATTATTTCCATTAAACCAAAATGGGGGAAAAATGTACTTGAGGCTAATATTTCAGGAGGGCTAATAATTCAGACTTCAACTGTATTAAATAAAGCAGCCAATTTCTTGCTCTGTTCATCTTCTATTTATTCACACTAATATGCACACACACTCTACACAGCTAGATTGAATTGACTCTAATCCTCAGTGAAACCCTAAACCTTCATTCTGGAGAGTGTTTGTGGGGCATCTCTATGATGTGTGTGTGTGTTTTAAAGGTTAAAGGCTATATCAGTGTCCTACAGACAGACTGAGGTCTATTTCAGGTCTTTGAGGAAGTTTCCTTCTCAGAGACTGTATGCGATATATTGCCAACATTATTGCAGAGTCACTTTGCAATGAACAGAAAATGAATTTGCGATTATTAACTGAATTATTATACCTCATCCAATTGGCTTCGTCGGTTTTTGGCGCACTGCAGGGTGTAAAAGGGATAGTTCACTCAAAAATATAAAAACACTCCATCACACTTTATTTTGAGGGTCCGCTTATGGAATTTAAGTATTGCATCTGCATGCCAGCTAATTCTCATTAGATTATAAGTAGACTGTTAAGTTGGGGTTATGGTTATTGTAAGTTGACATGTACTTACAAAGTTTCTTATAGTCAGTTAAATGTCTGTTGAAGGAGCAGTGTCAGCAAATATTAAGCAGACAGTCTACTTATAGTCAAATGGACAATCAAAAACAGTGTTACCAAACATTTTGTCATTATGAAATACATAAAATTTTAGAACCACTTGAGTAAATGAGTGAATTTTCATTTTGGGTGAACTGTCCCTTTTAGACAAACAAGTTAGGAATATCCTCCCTTATCATCATTGAATAAATGGTATGAAGACAGTATTAGCATGTGATCCTTATGACAAGAACTCTGTTTCCATAAGTGTTATCTTTTCAGATCAGTAATGAAGTCACAGTGTTTCTAAATTTGTTGCTTTCACTGTCTTTTTTTTGGTCTATTATAGGTTTATTTTGGTCGATGGCTTATTGAAGGCTCACCATATGTGGTTCTGCTGGACGTGGGCTTCACGGCCTGGTCTCTGGACCGCTGGAAAAGTGAATTGTGGGAGAAATGTAATATTGGTGTGCCTTGGTTTGATAGAGAGGCAAACGACGCTGTTCTCTTTGGCTTCCTCACAGCTTGGCTTCTGGGAGAGGTGCGAAGTGGTATTTCAGTATTAGTTATATACAGGGAAGTACCTAGAGGGGTGGCTTCATCCTTACACTGTTTATTTCATATTCATGTATGAACAACCATTTTTTGCAACTAAAAATGGATTGTAAAATGCGATTTGCATATAAATTGCTGTATCTCAGATCTATGGGGAGGACCGTGCAATCAGCTGCTGCTTTGAACATTTGACTTGATTGCCAAGCTCACAAATTTGGAAAAATGTAGTTTCATTTTCAGCGTGGTATTACTGAGGGGCACATGAAGTCTATTCATCATGGATGAAATATAAATCTTCAAATGAACAAGAAGTTTACTGCTTAAGTTGTATATAAATTATATAAATCTTCTTTCTGCTTGCAGCATGTCAGAAACGTATGGAGCCAGATCAGTCTCAAAAATACTACATTTACAAAATACAATGCATGTACAACACGATTCACATTTCCAAAATCCAATTTGCAAATTCAAAACTCGATTAAAAAATATGCAGATCTAATTCGGAAATTCAAAAATACACAAATCCAATTCATGAATTCAAAACAGGATTCAAAAATACAACAATCCAGTCTGTAAGTTGAAAACACGACTCAAAAATCCACAAATCCAATTCGTACATTTAAAAATACACCAATCCAGTCCGTAAGTTCAAAACACGGCTCAAAAATACACAAGTGCAATTCATAAACTCAAAACACAATTCAAAAATACACAAATGCAATTCATACATTCACAACATGATTCACATTTACCTGTGTTTACAAATTTACAAGTTGGATTTTGTAAGTGTGAATTGTACATGTATGAATTTATTAGGAAATGTTTTATTTTTAGACTGATCTGGCTCCATAGAAAAGCGAGTGATTAAATGCACAAATACACTGTTTGACCAGGTCATACGCGATTAATTGCAGCTTAGTTCTAAATGTGCACACAGAGAACAACTTTATTTTACATTCTTCGCCCAAACGATAAACATGCCTAAATTGCATGGGCCCATGTACTCTGTCCCATTCCTTTTGAATCACATCAAAGCAAATTAAGTCAATTTTTCTATTGCCATGTCTGGTCCATGTTTTAAAACTACCATTCATGTGCATCCCTGTTTGTTTACTGTTGTAGTATTTGTTCATGTTTTGAACGGCTTTTATTTTTGTATGTTCAGCTTTCTTTTGAATTTTACTTTTAAGATTTAGTCATTTATTATTTAATAATTAAACCTGGATGTATCCACTAAATTTTATTTACAATTTTGGTATATAGTATAGTTTTTTAATTTAGTTTTATTTATTCATTAATATTAGTTTTAGTAGTTTGTAGTAATATTAGTCATTTAAAGCCAATTATTGTAGATATGTCAAGCAGTAATTCTTAATTCTTTTATTATTGCTATGTTACATTTTTTTTCAATTATTTTTCTTGTCTGCTCCTTTCAGTTAGTGAGTGAGAGTGTAAATGTGAATTCCGCTTTTATTTCCATCTAAAATCATGTAATTTTATAAATTGTTTTGATTATTATTAATTTTCATTCATTATAATTTGCGTGTGTGTTTCAGTATGCAGCTCAGTGTGACGAACCTCCTCATATTGTGGCACATTTTCACGAGTGGCTGGCAGGTTTGGGTCTCGTCTTATGCAGGCAGCGACAACTACCTGTATCAACTATTTTCACCACACACGCCACTCTCCTCGGCCGATACCTGTGTGCTGGAAACGTCGACTTCTACAACAACCTGGCAGAGGTTTGTGTGAAATAATACTGTGTTTTTCTCTGATGTTGTTTTTTGAATATGTTATACCATCCCATTATTTATTTTTGAAATTTAGTTTTGTTTTTATATTTCTTTTACTTTAATTTATTCCTAATTTTGAGATTTAGTACTTTGTAGCAATATTAGTAATAATAGAAAACATATAAAACACATATTTCCTAGCTTGACAGAATCATTTTGCAAAGAAATTATTTTTATTATTTCATATTTCCGACTAAATAATAGTTTGAACCCAAGAAGGCATGTTTAAGTAGGGTGTACCCTGCAATGCCATGGTTCACATCATTAAACTTTGAATACATTGTTTAATATGTACATAAACAGACTCCTGCACCACCAACGACTACTCATTCATTTACATCATATTTGTCTCAAGTTGTTTATAAAGGGTATAATAACTATCGCAAGGTTGGTTGATTGCATATTGTGTATCGTTTAGCAAAGTGTTTGTCTTTCTGTGGCTTGAGTGAAGTCTGTATGCTTCACTTTGACAGCCATAATAACGTAGTAGATGCAACAAGGTTTTTGTTTGATAAAACAGTTAAACTCATCGATGCCACTACAATTTTCTTTTTTATTCAAGTGAACTGGTGTGGGACCATCTTAAAGGCTTAGTTGACCCAAAACTGAACATTCTTTCATCATTTACTCTCCCTTCACTTGTTTCAAACATGTTTGACTTCCTTTGTTCTGTTGTACATCAACAGAAGATACTTTCAAAAATGCTGGAATCCTGTAACCATTGAATTCCATAGTATTTGTTTTTTTACAATGTAAGTCAATGGTTATAGGTTTTGATCTTTCTTTAGGATATCTTTTATTAGAAGAAAAAAACTCATAAAGGTTTATAACCACTTGAGGTAGAGTAAATAGTGAGTTCTGGCTGATATATGACATTAAATCAGGGGTGCCCAAACTATTTTGAATAAAGGGCCAAAAACCATATAGCCGTCGGTCGAAGGTGACTATATCAAATTATATAACAGTTGCCATGGGTAATTTCCTAGGTCATTTCATAATATTTCGAAATAAATAAAACTAATGCAGTAAAACTTTTTAAATGATAAATAAAAACAAACAATCAGATTCAATGTTAAGTGTTGAATACAGTAGTCAAACAGAATCTGCCTTTATCGTGATTTGCTCACCAAAGTCTCTCCATTGTCGGGTGACAACATGTACATTTAAACAAAATCTGATTATTAACTCCATTTAACTATTTCAGTTCCACTTTTAACAATAAATAATAAAACAAACAAACCAAGGGTTGTGTTAAATTTGAAATGACAACCTCGAAACCATCCCCATCCTTCTCCCTCTTCACTCAGTTAGGATGGCAGACCAAATCAAAGGTTACCATGGACCAATTTTGGCCCTTGGACTCTAGTTTGGGCATTAAATGGATTGAGAGACGTTTATAGATCTAAGAGGATAAAAAGCAGCAACTCCAATTTAGCTAGTGTCCTCATTTTAAAGTTGTTTTCTTAAATCCCATGTGTAGTTTAATGTGGATAAGGAAGCAGGGGACCGGCAGATCTATCACCGCTACTGTCTGGAGCGAGCAGCTTGCCGATGTGCACACGTCTTCACCACAGTCTCTCAGATCACCGCCATTGAGGCTGAGCACCTGCTAAAGAGAAAACCAGGTGACTTACTGTTTTCTAAAGTGATGGTGTACTAACACCACACACTCGACATAGGACTGTTGGATTGTGGCAAAATTGGTAAACAAGATTATTTTGGTCCATGCTGTAATCACAGTTATTAAACACTTTTACAGTGTATGAGTGGGTCGGATTATAAAAGTCTTTGTGACTGGTTTATTTATATATGCAGTGTATATTTAATTCCACAAATTCTGTTTAACAGATTTCAACACATTTTTATCTAATAGTACCTAATAGTTTTAATAAGTAATTGCTAAAAACTGATTTATTTTATCTTTGCCATCTTGACAGTACATAATATTTTACTAGATATTTTTCTAAACACTAGTTTTCAGCCTAAAGTGACATTTAAGGGCTTACCTAGGTTAATTAGGCAAGTTTGGGCAATTAGGCATCTCATTGTATAATGATGGTTTGTTCTATAGACAATTGGGAAAAATATATAGCTTAAGGGGGCTAATAATATTGAACTTAAAATGATTTAAAAAATAAAAACAGCTTTCATCCTAGCCAAAATAAAATGAAACTTTTCCCAGAAGAAAAATATTATCGGAAAATACAGTTCATTAAAAAAATTCAATGGATGGCTAATAATTTGGACTTCAACTGTATATAGGTGACAAAGCAGTCTTGTGTCGGTCAGGAGATCTTACTTAAAATACCATCATCACTAGATTGATCTTGGATCCTTAGTAATAGAAAGCCTTTCTAATTTATGACTGGACTATGTCTAGGAAACTGCTTGTTTTCTGCACAAATTTGAATTAATTGCTAAAGATATTGTAATTTTCTTTCTGTTAGATATTGTGACACCAAATGGCCTAAATGTGAAGAAGTTCTCAGCCATGCATGAGTTCCAGAACCTCCATGCTCAGAGTAAAGCACGCATCCAGGAGTTCGTCAGAGGCCATTTCTATGGGTCAGAGCTTATAACACACACAATCATATTCACAAATCCATATGTAGCTCTGTTTCTGCCTGGTATTAAAGAGATAGTTTAACCTTCCATTTAATAGGATAATTGACCCTTCCCTTGTTTTAGTATGTTTAAGTTTGTTTCTTCTGTTGAACAAAAAAGAAGACATTTTGAAGAATGCTGGTAGCTGGATACCATTGACTTCTATAGTAAGGAAAAACATTACCATGAAAGTCAGTTGGTACCAGCAAGCTTCATATTTTCTTTTGTTTAACAGAAGAAAGAAACTCGTAAAGGTTTAAAACGACGTACAAGAAATTAAATGCGTTTATTTTCTCTTTTTTTACTTTCCTTTTAACATGCGTTTTCAGAGATTTCAGAGACCTTAAGGGGTCAAGCAATTGCAATGGGATATATGCACAGCTAGTGTTTTTCAGCCAATGATAAACTTCTGGTGAAGGCATAATGTGACTATTTTTAATTTTATACGGTTCCTGGTACAGCATCGATGTTATGATGTAGTTAAAATACATTCAGTTAAATAGACTTAAGCATTCATTTAGTTGCTCAAACATAAAAAGAGATGAAAGACTGTGTAACCGCTAGCACTGCAGAATCAGCAGACGAGTGCAGAAACTCTATTGAAAATACTGGGGTAAAATAAACTTGAATTTTGAGCATTTGGCGCGGGAAATTAAATTTAATGCAGTGCTTCTTGTACAATCTGAGACCCACTTTATATCTTATATCAATCAGGCAGTAAAGATCACTATTTTTTAAGGAAATCAGACCTTCAATGAGGTTTTTTTATAATGGAGACAGACAGTTCACCGGAAGTGCTGAGGCAGGCCAGCTGAAATTAAAAGTCTGTGTGCTTATACCCCATTGTACATTTTCTTTTTACAACCTAAAAAATCTGTTGTTTTGGAATTTTAATTAGACCCTCTCCTCTTTTGATAGAGACTAGGGGTCCGTTCTTCGTACGTGGATTACTCAATTAGCTGGATTTGGATATTGACGATTTGACACGATCCAGGATCGTTTCGTTCTTCAAAGCTGATCCAAGAGTTGTTGTCATAGCAACAGTTCTGCTAGGTCAAACCTGATCGGGAGCAGGTTCAAGTCATATAAACAGGATTAGATCGGCTCAGTTCAAGCAAAGATAATACAGAAAGTATGTTCTGAATTCTGATATTTTCTTACAGTAGTAGTTATATACACTTGGGAAAATGGTACATATTTTTTAACTATATATATATATATATAAAGTTATAGTCTTTAATAAAATAAATTAAGTTATACATATTAATAAAACTTATGCAATCTGCACCCTCGAAATGAAAGTACAAAGACTGCCACCTTATGGTGCAAAGAGAAAACTTATTGATATGAACGTTTTAGATCGCTTTAGTACAAATTGTGTATGATAGAAATGCAGAATATGTGACTTTTTTTTAAAGCAATAATACATTTATGCATACATAAACATGTTTTGACAGTTAATATGCCAGTGATTTAATGCTTCACAAAAGTTGCAGACGCCTTTACCAATATCAAAATGCTTTTGTAAACAACCAGTTATTCTTTACACCGATTAAAAAACGGCTACTATAATAAAGAAAATCTTTTCTAAATGTAGAACTAAATACACTGATTTGCATTTAAATACATGATGAATACTCTTGACACAAGAAAGTGTAAAGCCTGCAGCTCACAACAAATGTGGAAGGTTATTGCGTGTCATATTTAACAAATGGTTTACTGCTAATTTGATGTAATTTTGCTCACATGGATAATTGAATATTAATCAGATGATGTCATTACGCTGCTGTGCCGTCAGCCAATCGCTGCATAGCTGACCATGATTTCGAGGATCGATAGATCTGTCCTTCACAACACACGCAGGGATCTCAGATCAGTTCATCCAGACATTCTAATCTGATTCGCGAACTTGTTTGATGAACCAAATTAGCGAGAGATCAGTTATCGAGATGAAAAGATCCAGGATCTGCCAAATCATCTTAGATCATTTAAGCGGGGTACGAAGAACGGACCCCAGTTGTAAGTTTCTATGAAAGTTCAAACACAATCAGCCACACACGTTTGTGCTACGAAAGCAAGTGCATTTTCAGCTACCTCTGCATATAAAGTGAACAACTTACACCCCGTTTACACTTCTATTTAATGTCGTTTAATAAGTCTTGATGTAAAGTGTCAACTATGGAAAAAAAAAACTCTCAGACACGAGTTACATGTTTTCTGTTTGTGTGTGTGTGTGTTTTCTATAGGCATTTAGATTTTAACCTTGACAAGACGGTGTTTCTTTTCATTGCTGGACGCTATGAGTTCTCGAATAAAGGAGCGGATATCTTTCTTGAAGCTTTGGCCAGACTTAATTACCTACTGAGGGTCTGTATTTGTGTTTTACTTTCAATGTGCATCTAAAAAGTTACAATGCAAGTGTGTATATGATATGAGATCTATGATATGATATGGTATGATATGAGATATGATTTGAGATATTATATTATATTATATTATATTATATTATATTATATTATATTATTTATTCATTTTCTTGTCGGCTTAGTCCCTTTATTAATCCAGGTTCCCCATAGCGGAATGAACCACCAACTTATCCAGCAACTTATCCTATATCATATCATATCATATCATATCATATCATATCATATCATATCATATCATATCATATCATATCATATCATATTAGTTTTTTTTAAACACTATTTTCTGTGTCCAGGTGAATCACAGCGAGGTGACCGTCATAGCATTTTTCATTATGCCGGCTCGCACCAACAACTTCAATGTGGAGACCCTGAAGGGCCAAGCCGTACGGAAACAGCTCTGGTAACCATGAAAACTGCACTGTGAGGACTGCTAACCTGAATGACTGTGTGGCCTGCTTACCTGATATAAACTTTCAAGTTCACCTACAGCGTGAATTGGGAGTTATTTGTAGAATATAGATAAAATAATAAATAAACTATACATTGTACTATAATATTATATTGCATTGTATAGTTTATTATTTATATTTTTGAATTAGATTTAATTTGAATAATTTAATATTAGTTCTTTTAGTATTTTCTCTTGTTGTTTTTGTTAGTTTTTAGCTGTTTATATTTTATTGAGTTTTAACAGTTTAGTACTTTAGAAACGTCTTTTGTTTGTTAGTTTAAAATGTTAGTTTTATTTTCTGTCATTTTTAATCAATTTTAAAGTAACTACAAAATAGTTTTCGTTTAAAATGGTTTTCGTCTTCCGTAACAACACTAATCTAGAGCAGAGATGCCCAAAGTTGGCCCATTGTAGCCTTTGATTTGGCCCGCACTCCCATCTGAGAAGAGAGTGAGAATAATGGGAAGGGTTTGAGTGAATGCCTTTAGTAAAGATCATTATTTCTAATTTAACGTACATTTTTTTTTTCACTTTTTTATTTGTTTTATTGCTGGGCTACACACAAAAAAAATCTAAAATTCAATGTCTCAATAAAATTTATTAAATTAATCTAATTTTATGTAAAATATAAATACTGTCACTTGACAGATAAAGGACAATGCAGAAACATCAGCAAGCAAGTCAAGGCTACAACAAGAGCAGCTTGAAAAAGCAATCCAATAAAGCAATGCTTTTCTAGATACTTTTAGAATTATTAAATAAATTAATAAATTACCCATAGCAACTTTAATGTAATACAGTTTGGTAGATTTACCTTGGGCCCACTACCCTCAATCAAGTTTGGTTTTTGGCCCTTCATAAGAAAAGGTTTGGACACCCCTGGTCTAGAGCATTCTAACTGCCTGCTTTCTGTTGCCATTTTGCAATAAATAAATTAATGATGAATGAAGTATAAATAAATATACCTTTTACTTGAATTAACCATAGTCATAATATCACCTCACTAATAGCCTAAAATGGAGAAATGATAATATTATTTGTGCATCATCCTGTTAAAAAATGCAAAAAAAAAATCAGTTTATACTTGCACTTTACATTTACATTTAGTCATTTAGCAGACGCTTTTATCCAAAGCGACTTACAAATGAGGACAAGGAAGCAATTTACACAACTAAGAGCAACAATGAATAAGTGCAAGTTTCAAGTTTCAGGTCTGTAAAGTCTAAGAAGGAAAGCATTAGTAATTTTCTTATTTTATTTTTTTTTGAGTACAGTTAGTGGTATATCCAGAGAGGCAATTGCAGATTAGGAAGTGAAGTGGAGACTAAATAGTTGAGTTTTTAGTCGTTTCTTGAGAACAGCGAGTAACTCTGCCATTCTGATACAGTTAGGGAGTTCATTCCACCAACTAGGCAAGGCTGTCCAAACTCTGTCCTGGAGGGCACTAGGTCTAGGACACCGGCCCTCCAGGACTGAGTTTGGACACCCCTGATTTAGGGTCTCTTGAAAATCTGAAGGAATTTTGTTGTGAAATTGCATGTTTGTTTTTTTAGGGACACGGCACAGAGTGTGAAAGAGCGCTTTGGGAAGAAACTCTATGAATCGCTTTTAGTGTGAGTTGCCTTCATTTTCAACTACGTTTAGCAAATCTACAGATCTTTTTAAGGAGGTGACTCTTTTTTTATTCTTGTTCTCAGAGGGCAGTTGCCTGATGTGTCCAAGATGTTGGATAAGGAGGACTTTACCATGATGAAGCGTGCCATCTTTGCCACTCAGCGGCAGTGCCAGCCCCCCGTATGCACACACAACATGCTGGAGGATAGCAGCGACCCCATCCTCAACTGCATCCGCCGCATCGGCCTCTTCAACTCAGCTCAGGACAGAGTCAAAGTATACACACACACACTTGGAAATATATATGTTCATTAACGGGTTCCGTGTGTGATTTCACAGGTTTTATTTGTTTATTTAGGGTTATGATTTGCAGTATGGGATCTTGATATCTGCTCTGTTGACTTTGGATGTTAAAAGTTCAAATGTGGAATTTAACAAAGTGACAATTATTGACATTTTTGTAGTTTGAAACAATAAATTAATTAAAAAATAGTATATAGAGGATTAAGTCTGGAAAAATAAAGAAAACAGTTTATTTACAGGTTTTTGTATTTTAATTTATAGTACCAACCAACAGGCAATATATTGCTTTAAAAATCACTTTTTCAAACTTTCTTGTCGTCTTAAAAAGATCTTGGTCACACAATGAAATTCAAAAGCATAATTAAAAGTTAAAAGCCCATGAATCACAAAATGTATAATGACCGAGTATAACGAACTGTTTCTATTTAAAGTAGGACTGATTCAGGAAAAATATTATAATTAGCACATCATCTATTCTTCTGCTAGGTGATCTTCCATCCAGAGTTTCTCTCCTCAACTTCTCCTCTCTTACCGATGGACTATGAGGAGTTTGTGCGAGGCTGCCACCTTGGAGTATTTCCCTCTTACTATGAGCCCTGGGGATACACACCAGGTAAAACTACACTATTTTGTTTTGTTTTTATTTTATTTTACTTGTATTTATTCATTTGTATTTGTTTATTCATTTGTGTTTTTATTTTTATTTATTTATTTCAATTTATTTGTTTATTTAATTATTTATTGATTTTATTTAATAATTGTATTAATTATTATTTTAAGTTTTATTTTATTTGTATTTTTATTTGACTTTAATAGGCTCAAGCTTATTTTTTCCTGCCCCGTTACCCCAAATTTCACTTCAAATTGTTTAATCATTTATTCTTATATGTGCTTTCCTCACACTGTTTGTACATTTTCCTAAATTGGTACAAACCCAAGCTTTACACAATACTCCAAACAGCCTCTAATTAAATATTCACAATAAATTCATCATTTTGTCCCAGTTTCTCAGTCATCTCTCTTGATCCACATATTCTATAAAGGCATGAACATGTTTAGCAGACTGGTTGTGGTGTTTTAAATGGGGCTCAAGTGATACTAAAAGGGCCTAAAGTGTCCTAAGAAAATATCTGTGGCACTAAATTACAATCATTATTAGCTTAACTGTCTCTACAATGCAGCATGGGTCCACACTTTCATGATATTTGTAACAAATTCTGATCCTTCTACCTGAATGTCCTGCTTATCAGACCAGGCAAACTCACTCCAAATCTTCTGTTGACCAGTTTTGGTGAGCTCTTGTTAATTGTAGCCTTGGATTTCTGTCATCATGTCCTACTACTGTAGCTTATCTGTTTCAAGTTTAAGAATGTTCAGAGATTTTCTTTAGCAGACTTCAGTAATAATAACGATTGCATTAATTTGAGGTACTGTTGTTTTTATGTCAGCTTCAATGAGTTTGGTGGTTCCCCTGACCTCTCTTATCAACAAGGCATTTTTGTCCTAGAATTTAGACCAACAATCTTGCCTTGTTCAGAGTCACTTACATTTTAATATTAAAAGGCTTAATAATAAAACAATAAAACATAATAATAATAATAAAAGTCACCTTTTCTTCTCCATTCTGATGCTCAGTTTGAACTGTAGCAGATCGTTTTGACTCTTCCCAAATGTGAGTTGTTGATTAGATTTTTGCAGTAACTGTCAATTAACTAGTAAATATAGGCAGAATGGGTCAAAATGCATGGGTCAAAATTATAAAAAAATGTTTCTGTATGATGAAAATCTGAATGTTAATTAAGTTCATGTTCTATGATGATGTTTTCTCAATTTCCAACTGTAAATATATAAAAATCCCATGTTTTGATTAGTAATGTGGATTGCCAAGAACTTATTTCAGACAACTTTAAAGGCAATTTTAGTATGTTTTATTTTATTTCTCATATTTCATATCTTAAATATTATCCTATCCTTACAAACCATACATCAGTGGAAATTATGTATAAATTAGGTGATTTGTAAATCTCAATTTCAAAGAAATGTACTTTTGAGACTGGTGTTTATGTCCAGGGTGACTTGTATAGAACTTATGGTATATGATCATGCATTAGCAACTGCCCCAATGCATACAAATGTGTCTTTCAGCCGAGTGTACGGTGATGGGCATCCCGTCAATCTCCACTAACCTGTCTGGGTTTGGCTGTTTTATGGAGGAGCACATTGCAGACCCGTCAGCTTATGGTGAGAGGCATTCCATGCAGTATTTTTAGTTGATATCAGGTTTATTAATCTTAATTTAATTTAAATCCACATTTCTTTTGCTAATTCCTTCTCTGGCAGGTATCTATATTCTGGACCGGCGGTATCGCTCAGTGGACGAGTCCTGTAATCAGCTGACGTCGTTCTTGTTTCAGTTCTGTCAGCAGAGTCGCAGGCAAAGAATCATTCAAAGGAACCGAACCGAGCGCCTCAGTGACCTGCTGGACTGGAGATATCTGGGCCGGGTCAGACTTCACACACAATCAAAGATCAATCATAACTGTCTATATGTTTATAATTAGCTTTCTGTATATGCAATAAAACAGGTTCTTGTTCATGAACTAATCTAGCATGCTTCTGTGTTTTAGTACTACGTTTCTGCCCGTCATTTGGCTTTAGCAAAGGCTTACCCGGACACATACATCTATGAACCTCAAGAACCCTCTTCGGTAAGTAAAAATAAAGCAATTAATGAACAATAAAAATAAAAGAATTAAATCTTGAAAGTTCTTTAGACCACAGGTGTCAAACTCAGTTCCAAAAGGGCCGCGGCTCTGCACAGTTTAGTTCCAACCCTAATTAAACACACCTGATCAAACTAATTGAGTCCTTCAGGCTTGTTTGAAACCTACAGGTAAGTGTGTTGGAGCAGGGTTGGAACTAAACTGTGCACGGCTTCGGCCCTCCAGGAATTGAGTTTGACACCCCTACTCTAGACCATGAAGGCCTTTAAA
The DNA here is from genome assembly GCF_052040795.2 of Danio rerio. NCBI lineage: Eukaryota > Metazoa > Chordata > Actinopteri > Cypriniformes > Danionidae > Danio > Danio rerio. Next base: position 16,121,307 of record NC_141023.1, read on the forward strand.
ATGAAACCAAAAGTATCTTTAACATAATCTGGAACTATTATTAGTCTTATCATTAATCTATATCACTTTATATGCATGTTTATAGATATATATAGTCAGATGTGTATATATTAATGTATATTTTCTGATTATGTGTTTATGTATTCTGTTGTTGTTTCTAAATCTATCACTTATTTGTGGATACTGTGGATAAAGTATTTATGTCTGTCTGTATGTAAATTAGGCTTAATTTGTTAACAATTATTTTAGAATTTACATATAGTTATTTTAATTATGGTTTATAAATTGCACTTATTACTAAGGAAATTGTGATTTTTATTATTTTATTGGATGTTGAAATAAAGATAAATTTGCCACTTGGGTGAATACATAGCTTCTGTTAGTTCATGTAAATGAATACAAAAACTAACAATTAAAAAAACAATAGTGAAATGACATTACGCAACTCTTTTCCTCAGGAAATATATTAATGGACATGACATTGTTTTTTTTTTTTATTGACCCAATCAGTAACCTTTTTGTAATACAAAAGTAATATTTTCAGACTTGGAAAACTCCTTTCATTTCCATGGGAATAATTATTTTAAATTATTTTGTAATATGTGTGTCTGTCTTTCTGTCTACCTATCTATCTGTCCATGTAACTGTCAATTTAATTTAATTTAGTAATGGCTTTAGTGGCATGACAAATGTTACAAATGTATTGCCAAAGCATTTATAAAGTTTACACAAAGATAAAAGAACATGCATATATAATAAAAAAAACAGCTAACGCAGTAAATAGTACTAGTAAAAAAAAAGATGTATACAAATAATAATAATAATAATAAACAAAAAATCAATAATATATCATATTATCTAATATATCATATTATTATTCAATATATCATAGCATTCATAAATATCATATTATTAATTTATATCAATAAAAAAAGTAATAGATCAAAATAAACTGTACATTTAAAAATAAACATTTTAGGATAAAACGGTAATACAAAAAACAATAATAATCAGGTTTTTTTTACATAGATTTAATTATAATCATCTAGGTGTGTGTGTGTTTCTTTCTGTCTATCTATCCATCCGTCCATTTATCCATTGTATACAGTAGTTTGAAGTGGATTGTTTTTTTTTTAATTGTCCTAAAACAAGATAGGCTAAGATAGAACTTTTGTTGTTATAAAATATATTGCACCAAATTTATTGTGATTTAAACAATATTATTGTATTTTCAAGAGCATTTACGCCAGAATGACAACAGAATAGCATCATAATGCAATTGCACTCTTTCAAAGAACATAGGCTATTTTATTCTTAACATTATTAGGCACCCACAGGAAAATATACTAAAGTAATTTATTGTAAAACAAATGTTTACCTGACAGCTCTGCTGGAGATGACGGAAACTGCACAATCTGCTAAAATGTTGCTGACAATCATTTTTCATATTATGCATCACTAAATGTTAAGGAGGTCATCTCCATGTTTTGTGCGATATGTCTATATATTGATTATTGTGACAGGCCTAGTTTTAGGACAACTTTGAAAGCTTTTGGTCCACAATTCACATGTTGACTACCATAGTATAGTATAAATGTATGTTGCTTTGGATTAACGCATCTGCTAAATGTTTTAATGCAATAAATTATTTATATTATTAGCTGATGTGTATTCTTTCATGTATGTGATGCAGGCCGCAGGCTTCCGTTATCCGCGTCCCGCCTCAGTGCCTCCTTCCCCTGCTCACTCGCTTCACTCGTCTCCTCATCACAGCGAGGCCGAGGATGAGGAGGAACCATACGATGAAGATCTGGAGGCTGAGAAAGATCGAGTCAACATCCGCCAGCCATACAACTTACCAAACAGGAATAAGAATCAAACAGTTGGTCTTCCTGAGAAAAATTAAAACACACACACTCTGCAGCTTATACTGTGAGGCACTTACACACACACACACACACACACACACACACACACACACACACACACACACACACACAGAGCAGCTTATACTGTGAGGCACTTACACACACACACACTCCCTTTAAAGTGAACGTAACGCCTGCAAACAGTATGTCTGCATGTTGGTTTATTGAAGAGAAATAAATATATTTAAGTATGCGGTGAGCCGTCGTATGTTAAATTGAGGCTTTTTGTGGGAAGATTTCTCCGGTGTCTTTCACATGAGGCCTAGTAAAAAAAAACTAACAGAGTGCAAAGGATTGAATAGTGACTTGGGTTAAATACGTGACAGTTCATATGGTGCGTGTGCATATTCAAATGGCCACTTTGAAAAGCTAAGATAATACAAATAAAGGTGTTTTGGCTACTGATATAGGTTTCTTCTCATTACAAACTAATTGAGAAATAAATTATGCAGATATAAATGGTAAAGCGACATTTAATTCCTTAGAAGAAAAACAAATACCCTTCAGTAAAAACATGCTTTGTATAATTTCTTTAGGCTTTCTGCTCTTTTATATATAAAAATAAATAAATAAATGGTGACCAGGTGCTGTTGAGAAAAAGAAACGCACACGAATACATCTCTCTCTCCATATAAATGTATATTAGTCCATATATTTCAAGTCTTTAATATCTTTATATGAATAACAAACCCAAATGTAAGACGTCAATTCCTGAAAATCATGTCTATTAGCACTCAGGGTCACCATTCACTTTCACTGTGCTCATGTTTAAAAGCCAAACCTCTTCTTTTGTGTTGCATGAAAAATCAGTGTTTTACAAGACTAGAGACGTGATGTCCTAAAACAATCTCCCAATGCTATACTCACTGCTTTATTTTTCAGTATTATATGTTGTCTCCCCTAAAAAAAACTGACTATCCAGCAATCTTTAGAGGGTTATTATTAAAGAACGAGACAAGCAATCGATGTAGCTAAAGCTAGCCAGCCAAACCAATACACTGGAACATCATCCGTACTGTAAAACAAATCCACACCAGCACTGTTTGAGTTTGTCATGTCTATCACGGCTGTACATCTGAGATTAAAGTGTACAACATTATTGACTTGACACTTGTTTTATTAATTCATTCATCCACTAACGCTTTCCTCTGTTAACTTGTGCACTTTCTGCAGCAGTCCAATGTTATCAGCACAGATATACTCTCCCTCCGTGACCCTTGCAGACTGCAAAAACAGACAAACAGATATTCAGATGCAGCAAGATGTATAGAAAAGATGATAGGTTTATAATAATGCAAAAGAAATGGCTATATTCATTCATTCATTTTCCTTCGGCTTAGTCCCTTTATTCATCAGGGGTCGCCACAGTGGAATGAATCGCCAACTATTCCGGCATATGTTTTACACAGCGGATGCCCTTCTAGCTGCAACCCAGTACTGGGAAACACCTATACACGCTCATTCACACACACATTTATACACTCTGGCTAATTTAGCTTATCCAATTCACCTATAGCACATGTTTTTGGACTGTGAGGGAAACAAGAGAACCCGGAGGAAACCCACACGAACGCGGGGAGAACATGCAAACCCCAAACAGAAATGCCAACTGACCCAGCTGAGGCTTGAACCAGTGACCTTCTTGCTGTGAGACAGTGCTACCCACTGCGCCACCGTGCTGCCCTATATTATAATATATATAGTGGCTATATAATCATTTTAAAGTCAGGTGTTTTTGTTCAGCAAACATTTTCTTTGAGGGAAAAGCACTCCATCTGTCTTTCTTACACACGCATACCCAGTAAGCTGCTCCAGAATGAATTGTATGTGGCATTTCCTGTTACAGCTCCCAGTTTGGCGGGGTTTTGTCGCACCGTTTTCACTGAGAATCCATCTGGACCAGTAACGTCTACTTCCACAATGTGGTAGTCTGCCAATCTGGAGAGAAAAACGATCAATGCTTCATGTTCCTATTTATGCTTTCATAGTTGAAGTCAGAATTATTAGCCCCCCTGTTTATTTTTCCCCCAATTTCTGTTTAATGGAGAGATTTTTTTTCAACACATTTCTATACATAATAGTTTTAATAACTCATTTCTAATAACTGATTTATTTTATCTTTGCCATGATGACAGTAAATAATATTTGACTAGACATTTTTCAAGACACTTCTATGCAGCTTGAAGAGACATTTAAAGGCTTAACTAGGTTAATAAGGTGAACTAGGCAGGTTTGGGTAATTAGGCAAGTTATTATACAAGGTATAACGATAGTTTGTTCTGTAGACAAAAAAAAATGTTCTGTTTGGAAAAATATAGCTTAAAGGAGGTAATAATTTTGACCTTTAAATGCCTTTTAAAAAACTAAAAACTGCATTTATTCTAGCTGAAATAAAACAAATAAAACTTTCTCCAGAAGAAATATATTATCAGACATGCTGTGAAAATTTCTGAAATATTTAAAAAATAAATAAATAAAATTCAAAGGGAGACTAATTATTCTGACTTCAGCTGTACATACTTAGGAATTTTAACCCAAACCTGAAGTATTACATTTTTCTTTTTTACCACATGGCAACATGCTAAGTCACTCAAGCCACGTTATCAATGAAGCGATGGTGATATTGTTGGATACCAAGCCATCCTGTGGACAATTTTCAAGCTATCCCGGCTGAATTTAATTACTTAGGAGATTTATTCTTGGCAGCTAGACAGGCTTGCAACCAGGCTAAATTTAATCTGAGTAAATTTATCTTTTAGTTTCACTGTCAGCGCTACTAGTAATTGATGTGTTTTAGTCACCACATGCTCTTGATTGTTTAAATCAGGTTCAAAAACTAATTTCAAGAGGAGCATGTGATATGATTGATCAGACCATTAATAGACCAAGGATATTTTCACAGTATTTCCTCCAGTATTCTTTCTGCATCAGAAAGTCTTTTTTCTTTTAGCTTGATTGGAATAAAGTAGTATTTTTTTAAAAACTATTTATAAGGTATAAGGTATGTCTCCATCACTATACTGGGATACTAGGACCCACTCAGACCACAGAGCGTTTCTGGTGTTTTCTGGAGGACTAGCTTTAAAGCACTTACGCAGTGTCTGAAACGATTTCTCCAGTAACCCCGTGGAAGCCCAGTTTTGATGCTGCTATGGCTGCTGCTGCCATTGTGTTCACATTGTTTGGGGCAATTGGGCAGAGCTCTGCTACTGAGCCGCGATACAAGACCCGCCTCCCCTCTCCCTCTGTCCAATCAGAGAGTAGACCGCCAGTCAGCCGGAAACAAGAGGGGTGTTTAGACATTCGGATGGAGAGAGCCTAGGGGAAAGATGTTTGACATTCACTTGTGCCAGACATTTAAAATGATACACTAAACAGTTCCACAAATTTCCTTCATATTGTCCAAACACAAATAGATTAAGTTTTGGTTTTAGATCAACTTTTAATCTAAGCAGATTGAACATGAAACAAGTGTGTTATCCCACACAAAAACTCAAGAATTGTGTTGTTTCCTCTCCTTTAAACAGAGTAGTTTGAACAAGCAGCAGAAATCATTTTTGTTGAGTGTAGTTCTATTTTCTATCTAAAATAGAAATGTACTCCGTATTTACTCTCCCTCAAGTGCTTGCAAACCTTTATGAGTTTATTTTTTATGTTGAACACAAAAGAAGATGTTTTGAAGAATGTTAGAAAACGGTAGCCACTGACATCCATAAAAGGAAAAACAAACACTGGAAATCGTTCGAGGTTACAGAAGTAACCCTTCGTTCCCCGAGGAGGGGAACGGAAGTGCCATGAATGAATGGGAGGATTCGGATCAGAAGCCGCTTATCTGGAGAGTATTGAACGGGCCAATGAATGAAATTAATTGGCAGCGTAAGCTTGCGCAGGTGTGCGACATCTGCAATTATCTCAGCATATAAGCACACCTGAAGCCAGCAGACGCCATCCTTTTAAGCTGAAGAGACTTTCAAACAGCTAAGGGACAGTCATTATGGCGACGGAATATGGCACTTCCGTTCCCCTCCTCGGGGAACGAAGGGTTACTTCTGTAACCTCGAACGTTCCCCTTCGGTTGGGGAACTTCAGTGCCATGAATGGGAGAATATGGAAAGCGCCATAATGACTGCACCTTACCAACACCCCCGATGAGGAGATAGTCAAGCAAGCGTGACGCACCCACATCATGGGGGGCGCGGTCCTCCAACGTGTCCCTGGCCCTAATTTATCCTACTTCAACAGAAGTTTTACGGATTTAGATATATTTTTTGGGAAGTCGTGAGCATCTAGATAATTCTAGGAAATACGACAGTACGTTGGGAAGCGTGCAATCCCGATAGGGAGGACGCTGCGGAGGCCATCCGTTACCCAAGGGGGGATAGATGGCAGAATTTACCTATGGACTAGCCCTAAAAAGGGGGAGTACGCATAGCAAAGAGTGGTTAGCGGAGAGGGAAGACACGGGTCCGCCCAGGGGGGGGACTTAACCGTGGCGGAATAAGCATATGGGATCGCCTAGTGGGGATCACGCATAGCAGGCACCTATACCCAAAACGCGGGCTGACCAGCGGGCAGACCTACAACGTAGTGGGCCAGCAAGTGACTCCTCAGCTGAGTCAGTGCTGGGGGCCACGGAGGAATCTGCAGGGCTCACCTAACGGGGAACTTTACTGACAGATAAAAAAGGCGCACGTACCTCCGTGTTAGGGAGAATGGCGCAGCAAGCGTGTTTCAACACCCTACCGAGTTGTCTCCTCAATCACCAAAAGGTTACCTAATACCCTTGAGGAAACCGGCTCCACTCGCAGATTGTAAAACCTTGCAAATGTGTTGGGTGTCGCCCAGCCCACAGCTCTACAGATGTCTGTTAGAGAGGCGCCGCGTGCACGCGCCCAAGAGGATGCAACGCTCCGAGTGGAGTGTGCACGTACTCCCGGGGGACACGGCTGACCTCGACTCGAATAAGCGAGTGAAATGGCATCCACAATCCAGTGGGATAATCTTTGTTTCGATACGGCACTTCCCTGCTGCCGACCGCCATAACAGACAAAGAGCTGCTCAGATGATCTAAAATTCTGAGTACGGTCCACATAAATGCGCAGAGTGCGAACTGGACAAAGTAAAGAAAGGGCTGGGTCTGCCTCCTCCGGGGGCAGCGCTTGCAGGTTCACTACCTGATCTCTAAAGGGGGTGGTAGGAACCTTGGGCACATAACCGGGGCGGGGTCTCAGGATAACGTGAGAGTAATCCGGCCCGAATTCCAGGCACGAGTCACTGACTGAAAATGCCTCCAGGTCCCCGACCCTCTTGATGGAGGCCAACGCAACCAGCAGAGCTGTCTTCAGGGACAGAAATCTTAGAGATACTGATTCGAGTGGCTCAAAGGGATCGGATCGCAGACTCGTGAGAACGAGGGCGAGATCCCAAGAGGGCATGAGAGGGGGGCGAGATGGATTAATTCGCCTAGCACCCCTAAGGAACTGGATGACCAGGTTATGCTTTCCCACGGTGCCGCCAGCTACCGCGCTATGATAAGCGGAGATGGCGGCCACGTAAACCTTGAGAGTGGAGGGCGACAGCCTGCTGTCCAACTTCTCTTGAAGGAAAGAGAGCACAACACTAATCTGGCAATTTCGGGGGTCTTCTCTGCGAGAGACGCACCATTCAGTGAATAGACTCCACTTCAGGGCGTAGGCGCGCCTCGTGGAGGGGGCTCTAGCCTGAGTGATGGTATTAACCACCGCAGTCGGTAGGTTACCTAAGTCTTCCTCGCGTCTAGGGACCACACGTGGAGGTTCCAAAGATCGGGGCGAGGGTGCCAGATGGTGCCCTGTCCCTGAGAGAGTAGGTCCTCTCTCAAAGGGATCTGCCAGGGGAGGGCCGTCGCGAGGAGTGAGAGCTCTGATATCCAGGTCCGGTTGGGCCAAAGGGGCGCAACTAGCAGAACCTGTTCCTCGTCCTCCCTGACCTTGCACAGAAACTGCGCGAGCAGGCTCACTGGGGGAAACGCATACTTGCACATGCCCCGAGGCCAGCTGTGGGCCAGTGCATCCGTGCCGAGAGAGCCCTCGGTCAGGGAAAAAAACAACTGGCAGTGAGCGTTCTCGGGGGAAGCAAACAGATCGATCTGGGCCTCCCCGAATCGCGCCCATATCAGCTGAACAGACTCGGGGTGGAGTCTCCATTCTCCAGGGCGTAACAGCTGTCGTGAGAGCGCATCGGCTGCACGATTGAGCGTGCCTGGGACGTGAATGGCGCGCAGCGATTTCAGCCGCGGGTGACTCCAGAGGAGCAGACGGCGGGCGAGCTGAGACATGCGGCGAGAGCGCATACCCCCCATGCGGTTGATATACGCCGCCGCCGCCGTACTGTCCGTCCTGACCAGCACGTGTTGCCGCTCCAGCACCGGTAAAAAGCGGTGGAGAGCGAGGAACACTGCCAACAGCTCTAGGCGATTGATATGCCAATGCAGCTGGGCACCCTTCCAGAGGCCCGCAGCCGCATGCCCGCGACACACGGCCCCCCAACCCGTGTTGGAAGCGTCTGTTGAAACAACAACATGGCTGGACGCCTGTCCTAGAGGCACACCGGCCTGTAGGAACGAGGGGTCGTTCCAAGGGCTGAGGGCGCGGCGACACAGCGCAGTAACCGAGACCCGGTGTGTGCCCGCGTGCCATGCGCGTCTGGGGACCCGATCGTGAAGCCAGTGCTGAAGTGGTCTCATATGGAGCAACCCGAGCGGCGTGACGGCGGCTGCGGATGCCATATGCCCCAGGAGCCTCTGAAAGAACTTCAGTGGGACCACTAGTTTGCTGTCAAGCTCCCTCAGACAGTTCAGCAACAGGCGAGCGCGTTCCTCGGAGAGGTGCGCTACCATGGTGATCGAGTCCAGCTCCATCCCGAGAAAAGAAATCCTCTGCACGGGGGCGAGTTTGCTCTTTTCTCGGTTGACCTGAAGCCCCAGTAGGCGGAGATGCCGAAGCACCTCGTCCCTGTGCATAACCAATTGCTCCCGCGAGTGGGCTAAAATCAGCCAGTCGTCGAGATAACTGAGTATGCGAATGCCCGCGAGCCGAAGGGGCGCTAGGGCACCCTCCGCGAGTTTGGTGAAGACCCGCGGAGACAGAGAGAGCCCGAAGGGGAGGACCTTGTACTGCCACGCTCGACCCTCGAACGCAAACCGCAGAAATTGGCGGTGGCGTGGAAGAATGGAGACATGGAAATACGCGTCCTTCAGGTCTATGGCTGCAAACCAATCCCGAGGACGAACGCATTGGAGAATGCGCCTCTGCGTGAGCATTCTGAACGGCAGCTTGTGCAGACAGCGGTTCAAAACGCGCAGATCTAGGATTGGCCGTGACCCACCGCTCTTTTTGGGTACGATGAAGTATGGGCTGTAAAACCCACTCTCCATCTCGGCTGGAGGAACCGGCTCGATTGCACCCTTCGCCAGGAGGGCAGCAATCTCCTCTCGCAAGACAGGGGCGGACAGGGGGTTGACCCTGGAGAAATACACGCCCGTAAACTTGGGGGGCCGTTTCGCGAACTGAATCGCGTAACCGAGTCTGATTGTGCGTATGAGCCACCGCGAGGGGCTGGCCCGCGCTAACCAGGCAGGCAGAGCCCTCGCTAATGGAGTCATTGCTACAATCGCTGACGTACCAGCGGTGGGGCAGCGCGGAGTGGGTGTGCTGATCCGGGAAGCACGAGGGTCCCGCGGAAAAGCTGGAGGAGAGCGATTCGCTCTGGCTCCGCACCCTGACTCCGGAGAGGGGGCTGGAGGGCTGAGGGAAGGGAGACCGTCCCCCCAGCGCTCGTGAGCCACTGGCGAAGCACGTAGAGTCTGCGAGCCGGAAGGCAGCGCGTCCCGGACTGGCAGAACTCGTGCAGTCACATCCGGGGAAGGGAAAAAGTGCTCTTTTACTGATGTTTTGGTGGCACTGAAAAGTACCGTTGTTATCGGGGCCCCGCCCTCCAGCGGGGAAAGAGCAAGTTTCCTCTTCTCCGGATGGCCTGTCTCAGGGACGCTTCGCGGTCCGTTTACCGGACTTAACGGCGCCCTGGGCAGGAGGGGCTGCCTGCTTTCGAGGTGAACGCCGCGCCCGCTTGGCCGGAGGCGCAGGCGGGGGCGGGGCAGCACTCGTTGGCGGGCGCCCTCGGCGAGGAACAGCGGAGGTGGATGGCTCGGCGGGCGGAGCGGGCTTACGGCCACGCCGATAGATGACATTGCCCATCGCATCCGACTGCTCTTTCACCGCCTTGAATTCCTGGGTGAATTCACCGACGGTGTCGCCGAACAGGCCAGCCTGGGATATGGGCGAGTCAAGAAAGCGAACTTTTTCAACGTCGCGCATATCGGCCAGGTTTAGCCAGAGGTGGCGTTCCTGAACCACAAGTGTGGACATCGTCCTCCCCAGCGCACACGCGGCGGACTTAGTAGTCCGAAGAGCATAGTCGGTCGCGGTGCGCAGCTCATGTAATAAGCTTGGGTTGGACCCGCCCTCGTGCAGCTCGGCCAGCGCTTGCGCTTGGTAGCGCTGGTAGGTGGCCATCGCGTGCAAAGCAGAAGCAGCCTGGCCCGCAGCCTTATAAGCTCTGGCTCCGAGGGAGGCAGACAACCTACAGGCTTTGGACGGGAGGCGGGGCAAACCCCGCCACGTAGAGGCGCCGCGCGGACAAAGATTGACCGCGATAGCGCGCTCCACTGACGGGATCGCCTCATACCCCCTGGCAGCTCCGCCGTCAAGGGCGGTGAGGGCGGAGGCACTCGCAGCACGGGCAGAGAAAGGTGCCCTCCAGGACTGCGTGAGCCTACTGTGCACTTCCGGGAAGAAGGGGACGAGAGGCTTCGAAGGCTTCGCCTTCTGGTCCTCTACGTAGCACCCATCTAGTCGGTCCGGCCGCGGAGCTGGGGGATAAACCATCTCCAACCCCACGGCCGAAGCAGCCCGGGAAAGCACGGCTAACATGTCCGCTTCAGGATCCGATTTGACAGCGCTCACCTGCCCGGAGGGGGCGAGCGGGTCCGGATCTTCGTCGGACAGTGAAAGCCCACCCTCCGATGCCGCGGAGGACATCTGATCTCCGGTGTCAGCGAGTGTGAGAGCTACCATCTGGTTAGACGGATCACTCTCACCACCCGAAGCTTGGATGGAGCGCCGTGAGGAGCGAGAGGTCCGCGAGCCCGTGGGCGGCGGATTAGCTCCCGCTGAAACCCTCAGATCTGCCCGAGCGCCCGCTGCTTTTTTAGAACAGGAGGCAACTGGGGTGGCTCGCTCTCTTGCGAAAGTTAGCCGCGATCTTAGCTGTGCAACGGTCATGGCATCGCAATGACGACATGAACCGCCCGCGAGCACCGCATTAACATGCTGGACCCCCAAACATGCAATGCAGTGATCGTGTCCATCATCCGGAGACAGGAAACCCCCGCATCCAGAAACGCACAGTCGGAGCGCCATCCTGAAAAGGACGTGCTGCACGACTGTGTTGCTCTTTTAGGAAAGTTGCAACTATACGCACCGCTCTGGAGGACCGGACCCAAAGAACCGCAGGCAAGGGAGTAACCCAGCTCGACCGTCTGCCACCGCGAAGACCCACTCTGGACCGGGAGACACACTCGTTCGCTCTGAAGTGCTGATCAGCAAGAGGAACCCTCATCGACTCACTCAGAAAGGATCTGAAGCGAAAAGGATGGCGTCTGCTGGCTTCAGGTGTGCTTATATGCTGAGATAATTGCAGATGTCGCACACCTGCGCAAGCTTACGCTGCCAATTAATTTCATTCATTGGCCCGTTCAATACTCTCCAGATAAGCGGCTTCTGATCCGAATCCTCCCATTCATTCATGGCACTGAAGTTCCCCAACCGAAGGGGAACAATAGGTACAGTTGTTCACCTTCTTTTGTGTTCAGCAGTTTTGGGTAAACTATCCCTTTAAGTTGAATCTATACTGGGTACGTTAATTTCAGGGCTTGGTTCACCTCAGATGGAAATCAAGTTTAATTATTTGTTTTCTAATAAATGTCTATAAAGTGTTTTTTTTTTTATTGTCTTAAGCACTTCCCTGCCCCACAATACATATTTTGTAAGTACATATTCAGAAAAAGGATTTAAACCTGAACTTCTCTTTATTCATTTATTTTCCTTCGGCTTAGTTTCTTATTTATCAGGTGTCGCCACAGCAGAATGAACCGCCAACTATTTCAGCATATGTTTTACACACCGATGCGCTTCCAGCCGCAACCCAGTACTAGAAAATGAACTTTTCTTGACAAACTTTTTCAAATATTCATAATTCAACTATAATTTTGCGGTGTCTGTGAAGAGGATAAAGCAATAATGGATTTGGATCAAACCATTAAATGCATTTGAATACATTTTTTAATACTATAAGAATGTTTGAAGCAATTTTGGGTGCATAAACTTTCATTAAAAGGACAGAAATCTCTTAGATATGACAAATGTAATTTATGTTCTGCTGATTAGCAAGTGTCATAAAGGTACAACAGCAGAGAGGGTGAGCAAATGTTGGCACTTTAGGTTAATTGAACCCCCAATTATGCTAATTTGTACTTTTTTATCGACAGGCAGAGTGAAACCATATACAGTGCTTTAAAATCTCATGTCAAGATAATTATAGACTCACCCGTAAAGTTCCACTGTCATTCATTTTTTGAATATCTTGGCCGCCCCATAATGCACCGCTGGGCACATAGAGTGTTTTTCCTTGTTGTTTTGCAGCAGTGCGGAGATCTTGCTCGAGCTGACCATCAGACAGTGCAGAAGGGCTGCCCACCTGAAAAAGTGGAAAAACATGCTATAACCAGGCTTATACTCATTATCAAACAAATGTACTTGAAGTCTGAATTATTAGCCCCCTGTATATTTCCCCCCAATTTCTGTTTATAGGAAAGACAATTTTTCTAAACATATTTCTTAGCATATCATAATTAAATAAGTCATTTCTAATAACTGATTTATTTTATCTTTGCCATGATGACAGCACATAATATTTGACTAGATATTTTTCAAGAGAGAAGAATTCAGCTTAAAGTGACATTTAAAGGCTTAACTAGGTTAATTATGCAAATCAATGCATAATGGTGGTTTATTCTGTAGACAATAAAAAAACGCCTAAGGGAGGCTAATAATAGTGAAATTAAAATGATTTTAAAAACTGCTTTTATTCTAGCCAAAATAAAAAATATTATAGGAAATACTGTGAAAATTCCTTGCTCTGTTAAACATCATTTGGGAAATATCTGAAAAGGAAAAAGAAACTCACAGGAGGGCTTATAATTTTGACTTCAACTATATACAGTTAAATATGAAAACAGGATCTTAGCCGATTAAACAAAGATAAACAGCAGAGTTACCAGGAAGTGAGCGTGCGACAGAAATCTGACCCCGAATTCTTTTACTATCAGTGGATGACAAACCTCCACAATTACATCAGTGTCTCTGAAACACAACAAACCCACACATGTACGCCACATTAAGGGGACAGTTCACCCAAAAACAAAAAAATGCTGTTTACTTTCCTTCAAATCATTCCAAACACTAAAAAAATATTATAATAATTTGCTGCTTGTTCAAACTACTCCAATATCAGATATTGTGTTTGTTTGTTTGTTTGCTTAAACTTTATTGTCCTTGTTTTGGTACAGAGGGGAAGTTTGTTTTTAACACTGAGTAAATAAATACCATAATAGAACAATTACACAATTGCAATACACAAGAAGACAACCAAATATATGTAAAAACTTTGATGACAACTTAATTGTTTTATGTACAGTCCACTTCAATTTTTTAAGTTAACCTAATTTGTGTTGGGACAACATGAATGAATTGTGTGGAACCCTGCATTTTTTGAAGTAACCCTTTATGCATTTCTTTTTTTCTGTTTAACACTAAAGTAGATATTTTGAAGAATATTGACAACCAGTAACCATTGATTTCCATAGTAGAAAAAAACAAAAACAATAAAGGTCAAATGTTAACATTTTCCAACATTCTTCAAAACACCTTTTGTGTTCAACAGAGGACAAAAACTCAGAAGATAAAATTTGTGACAAGTAAAAGTTGAGAAAATATTAACAACTTTTGTTGATCTCTTTAACTCACTCTGTTTGCTCTCCTCCATTTTAAACAAATACGCATGATTATACAAAAAATAATAACAATTTTACCTCTGGGTGAAATCTGATAGGTCATGAAGAATGAGATCTTTGGGCAGTGAATCTTTCAGTTTGTCTGCATTTCGGTTCCACACGAATGCTAACTGAAGCCCCACTTCAGCGCCTTCACTCTGGATCTTCTCAACAAGAAACTGTCCTGAACAAGGAGACAAAGATTAAAACCAGCTTGGTTTGACAAAACATGAATTGGTAGAGTAATTGCAGTTTACTTTTTGAACAATTAATTAATTTCCATGATTTTTCCACCAGTGGTTTATGTTTGGTTTTGAACGCAGTTTCTTTATTGCATCAAAAAATCATTTTCCCCTATTTTAAAGAAAGAAACTGCTTAGAAAATCACTTTGCAAATCAGAGAGACATACTGTATGAACAATGTCTGTCAGCTGGAGTGTTGGGAAAAGCTACTTTTAAAAGTAAATTATTACAATGTAGCATTATTTATTTAAAACATTTACTAAATCTAGTTACTTAAGAGAAGTAATGCCAAGCTTGTTACTTTTGTGTTTTTTTTTTCTTTTCTGTCTAGGCTGAGGTGGCTTGTTTATAAATGTGTGTGTGTGTGTGTGTGTGTGTGTGTGTTTGTGTGTGTGTGTGTGTGTGTATATATATATATATATATATATATATATATATATATATATATATATATATATATATATATATATATATATATATTTAAACTACAAATCAATTTTTTTTTTAATAAATATGAGGCCCTTTTACACAAAATGTGAAAGGAATAAAGCCCAGACTGGGCAAAATATAAATTCACCTCTGTACAATTGAGCTCAAACAAAAATATTCTGGATTACATAAAGAAATTCCAAAATTCTTCAGTATTAAATATTCAGAGTTTGGATAGTTTTAATTTATTTTGAGATATACTGAACTTGCTTTTGTAAGTGAGGTGAGTAAATACAAGCTCACGTTTATGCAGTAATTCATTCCTTCATTTTCTTTTCGGCTTAGTCCCTTTATTAATCTGGGGTCGCCACAGGGGAATGAACCGCCAACTTTTTCCAGCATATGTTTTACGCAGCGGATGCCCTTCCAGTTGCAATCCAACACTGGGAAACACCCATACACTCTTACATTCAAACACATACAATATGGCCAATTTAGCTACCCAATCTACCTATAGCGCGTGCCTTTGGACTGTGGGGGAAACCGTAGCACCCAGAGGAAACCCACGCCAACACGGGGAGAACATGCAAACTCCACACAGAAATGCCAACTGACCCAGCCGAGGCTCGAACCAGAAACCTTCTTTCTGTGAGGCGATCATGCTAAACACTGCGCTACCGTGATGCCTATTCATGCAGTAATTATCTTGTTCATACTTCGTTCACAACACATTAAGTCTTAAAAATATGTTACTAGTTGCTAAGGATAACTCACTTTACTTATACCGTGTTATACCTTTAACACTGATCCGCTGATATATTCTTGTGCAAATCCTAAGACCTTATTACTGTATGGATTTTTATTTTTATATTAAAAACGTTAAAAGAACATTTATTTCTGATTTGCATACATTATGGAACATTAGGCTACCACTGGAATGTTTTCTGAACATGTGGTTAGACAAGACAACTAGCAAACAAAACAAAAAAAAAAACTTTTTCATGAATGATTGTCCAAACGGTCTGAAAAACAAATATGAATGAATGGGATACGCATAATTCATGTTTAAAGTCTGTGTGAAATCAAAATGTACAATATTTATTTTCTTGCACAGATTGTCTAAAGGGAAGCAATGTGTACAAGTTAATCCACTGTAAAAAAAAAAAAAAAGAAAAAGTTTAGTAATCTTCAATCAGACATTTGCTTCTGCATTTGGAGTGCTGTTTTTTTTTTTATTTCTGATGATGTCAGTTTGAGAACATTCTTAACCACGCCTCTCTTACAGATAGTTGTTAGGATGTGCTAGAAGAAAGCCACGCCCCCCACTCAATATTTACTTTCAATTAGAAGTACATCAACATGCTAAAATAAAGGTCTTAGCATCTTTAGTATCACAGGAATAAAAAAATAGTAACATTCACAGTAAAATTGAAGCTCTTATATGTCTGATGTGCCATTAGCTAGCTGTACACAAGTCTGGAGAACTCACCTAAATGTCCGTATCCAACAATTCCAACCTTTAAGGCTTTGTCAGCCATATCTACAAAGCAAAACAGGGATTCAGCAGGTGAACCATAACATTTTTCTTTTCTTGAATGTCTATACTGGTCTGCAAAATTAGTTCAGAGAACTTATTGATAAGAACTATATAACAACTATTGTATGCTTTAAAACAACAACACGCTAGAACAGATCTTTCTTTTATTTTTTCTCGTGCACTTGATTCAGTCTATGGCTCCTCCCCCTTTTTCATTTTCTCCACCTCTGTCTCGATGTCCAAGTACATGTTTCTCCTTTATCTTTTATCGCGCTGATCTAATCGATCAAGTGTCTCCACACAGCCTTCACTCACCGGTTAATTCCTCACCTTTTCTCTATTTTCTTTGTCTCTTTCTCCCTGGGTGCCCGTCGCTCTCTGCTTTCGCTGTTTGAACTTGGAGATTATGGGATGGAGCGGGTTAAAGTGCATGTCGAGCTGAGTGTTAATGATTAGACTTTTTGTGTGTGAATCCATTATCGTTTGGTTGTTTTAAAGGGGTATTGTAATAATATAAGAGATATTATTCTCATGAGAAAAATAGACACTCTGAAACTCTTTTTTTTTTTAAATGGCTCCATATGTATGAAATGAAATATGATTTAAAAATACACAAATCCAATTCATAAATTCAAAACTTTATTCCGAAATATACAAATCATTTATTCATTTTCTTTTCGGCTTAGTTCCTGTATTAATCCGGGGTCGTCATAGCGGAATGAACCACCAACTTTTCCAGCACGTGTTTTACGCACCAGATGCCCTTCAAGCTGCAACCCATCTCTGGGAAACATCCATACACACTCATTCACACTCATACACTCACATGCATACCCTATACGGACAATTTAGCCTACCCAATTGAAGACGCAAATTCAAAATACGAAAAAAAAAGCACAAATCCAATTCAAAAATTCAAAACCCGATTAAAAAATACACAAATCTAATTCACAAATTTAAAACCTGATTCAAAAATACACAAATCCAGTCCGTAAGTTCAACACCCAATTCACATTTAGTTGTGTGTTTACAAATTGGATTTTGTAAGTATACATTTTTTATTTAGTAAATGTATTATTTTTAAGACTGATCTGGCTCCATACATATGTAGCCCCCCCCCCCCCCCCCCTTTTTTTTTTTTTTGTTTTAATTAATGTAGTACAGTAATACATCCTGGACAACCAGAAGAAAGCTAAAATTCAACAAGTTTAGTTCTTTAGGTTTAGTTCTTTATTGTATTATTATTATTATTATCGTTTATATTTATTAATAATTTATATATATATATATATTTATTTATATAACAATTGTATTATATTGTGTCTAAATTATACAGAAAAAATCTCACATTTTACATTTAAAATGAATAGAATTAATGTCATTTATATTATATGATATTATATTATATCAAATTATATATGCTTTTATAAATTTTCTGTGGTACCCTCATTTGCGTGATCATAATAAAATATCTTCAGAACTGTTTTCTATAGTTAAATCTAATGATCAATACATGTTAAGAAAATTCCCTATTTTTTTATATAATAATAATCTCTATATTTTAATAGCAAAGACCAAACTATAGGTAACTACATGATTACAATTCAAAACTTTGAGTGTCTGTCTTTACTCTGACACCCACGTAGACATCAGAAAGTGAATAAAAGAAGCTAAAATGCCAGAAAACAAAGCGAGAGAGCTCATTTCCTATCATTAATTTCAAAAACAGAACGTTTATCTGCCTGAACTTGTGTCTCAATCATCAAACCTTTGCTCTGACCGATGATGTCAGTCCAGGGTAATAGGCCATAATGCAGAGAGAAGCATAGGCAGAAGAGAGAGAGAGAGAGAGAGAGTGAGGGGTGTACTTTGTTTATGGCAGAACAATTTGACAGATAACGCATCACTCATAATGGTCCAAAGTCCAGTCCTGCCCCAGCCAATGAAGCACACTGGCACACATACAGTGGAGAAAGGCATTGCAGGTCTATCAGCTGGAGGAAACATCTGAAACGCTGCCTTTATGAGCCTGTGAGAGAGCACAGGCAAGAGAGATGGACATCCTGGAAACAAGTGCCTACGACCGCAGACAACGCAGAAACACGGTAATCACAGCAAACATACATCTGAGCGCAAACACACTCTATACACTATACATATTTACAAATATTAATTTCTGCTGCTTGTTAAAATGGCTGGGTTAAAATGAGCCTAAACAAAACAATTCTTGCATATTTTTGACACTGAATGACCTTCAATCTACTTAGATTTCTGCGTTAGGTTAACTTCATTATTTTGTGTTGGGACTACATTAATAATTTTTGCTGCTTTAGGCTAACTGGGTAGTGGATGAATAGTTAGGAGAGGGCATATTTGGAAGAGCACATCCTCATGCCCTAATGCCTTCAAAGGGGTTTACCCTCCAGAGTGACAGATTTAAAGGGATTAAGGTATAGGGATAAGCCTAATCAGTTGATCAGTTGTACCCATCATCCCAAACGGCCCTTTCAATATGGCAGCCATGATTGTTTACAGTTATATCTGGAATGCACAGATTAAGTGTAATCCCCAACATAGGCTCATTCCGAAAACGTAGCCCTATATGTTGATGGGGACTCTATACTGATTAGCCTTTCAGATAAAACGTTAAAGGTCCTGACTCTCGATAAAAGATCCCAGGATGTCTTTCAAAAAAGAGTAGAGTTTTAACCTCGGCATCCTGGCCGAAATTTGCCCACTGGCCTCTGTCAATCATGGTCTCCTAAAACTTGTCTCCTCTCCACAAATTAGCTGGTGTTTGGTGTGCGGTCTGGCGCAATATGGCTGCCGTCGTGTCATCCCGGTGGATGCTGCACACTGGTGGTGCATGAGGAGATTCCTCCGAAAAATGTGCAAAGTGCTTTGAGTATCCAGAAAAGTGCTATATAAATGTAAGGAATTATTAAAAGCACAACACCTCAGGAAATTATGCTTTGAGCAGGGAAGCTGTTTGGAGTCGCACACTTCACACAATTCATAAGAGTTCATTCCTATTCAGGGTATAGGGACGAGTCCTTCAGACTGAAATGTACCCAAAGTCATTCGTTGCCATTCAGAAGGGATCATCATCATGTGACAGATTAGTAGGAATGAGCTTCCCTGCACTTGGATCATGGGGGCCCGAAGTATGCATCAGTTGTACCCTTCAAAATACTTTATGCCAAAGGGTGGCCCTTCAAAGTGCACTTCAATTTGGAATGACACTTCAAGATGGCAGCCATGATTGTTTTCACTCCGAAGTGCCCTTTGCAGGGTGATATATCCCACTTAGGATGCAGCCAGCAAGTGTTTAATAAGTGAATGGGAAAAGTTTAAGCTTTACGCAGCAGATGCCCTTCCGGCTGCAACCCAGTACTGGGAAACACCTATACACTCTCATTCATATGCAGAGAACATGCAAACTCCACACAGAAATGCCAATTGGCCCAGCCGAGGCTTGCTAATTTATTTATTATTAACTTTTAAAGAAAAACAAGTAATATTAATGAATAATTAAGTCTTTACACTTATGGTTTCATTTTTTGAGAGCAGACATGCATTCTGCCTACACTACAAGAAATGCAGGGTTCCACAAAATTGCTTTCTGTTGTCCCAACACAAATTGGTTAAGTTAACTTCATCGTTTTTACAAATTTAGGTAGATTGAACAAAAAACTTTTTTAAGAATTGTGTTGTTTCAACTCATTTTAAATTTCACCAGCATGGACCACACCACATCTTGAGCTTGACTTTATTGTAGGGATGAAAAGGGGTGGTAAAGGAACAGTGGGATGAAGGGGTACGGAAGTAAGAGAATAAATAAACAGAT
Source organism: Danio rerio (assembly GCF_052040795.2). Classification (NCBI taxonomy): domain Eukaryota; kingdom Metazoa; phylum Chordata; class Actinopteri; order Cypriniformes; family Danionidae; genus Danio; species Danio rerio. The sequence goes on from NC_141023.1 coordinate 16,141,439, forward strand.
AGGTAGGTTGATCGAGCATCCTACGATGATGCCCAGAGACTAAGAGTGGGGGTACCATCTCTGTAATATTTTGGTACAGTGATTAGAACGCTAGATTCAACCTAGAGGGGATTATTAATGTGAAGCAAGGAAATAGAGGGCGAGAGGGTGGGTTCAAGAGAGCAAGAAGAAAAGTGCTTGAGGGCAGGTCTGCCTTAAATAATTTTTAGGGAGTAGGTTAAAGAGGCAAAGTGAGGTGTGGTCCCACTGCCGAACTTATGTTAACTAGTTAACTTCAAAAGTAGTTTGAACAAACAGCACAAGTCGTTTTTTGAGATCATGTAGGTCTATTGGTGCACTTTTATCACATCCAGTAACTCACTTAGATCCAAATTTAGTCATTCATGACTAAATCAAGCACTTAAATCATGTGTAAATATCTTCATAACGGAGATAATTGCATTTAATGTTTCGTAAAAGCAGTGTGATACTGTGCACTGACTAATATTTGCCGTTTCCTCTTCCAGTGGTGTGTTCTGCTTCTGTATCTCCTGCCTTTCATTGCATCCTGCACTCTTTACTTCTACCTGTGGATCCCAGATTCGGCCCCGTCTCTTCTGGCCGCGGGGATTAAAGCGGCCCCCATCCTTTCTCTGGTCCTTCTGGTGCTCAGTTATAATGGGGGGTGGAGTCTGGTGGGCGTGGCCGGAGGGCTGCTGCTGTCAGCGGGCGGAGACTGTTGCCTAATTTGGCCTGAACTTTTTATTCATGGTAAAGGTTGTTTCTTCTGTGTCTCATATCTTAGCTTGAGATAATCAGGGTTATTGACAGAGCCTATCGAGAACATGTACAGGTCATAAGTCGCCCTCAAATCAAGAGGAAAATAATAGACTTCTGTTTAGGAAGCCGGTACGTTAAGACCATTTATTGACTGATTGATTGATTTTATTTTATCAACTACATGGGAATTTCCTCTCACATTAAAGCAAAATAAATAAATAAAATAAACACAGTTATTTATAATATGTTAGTTGTTGTCATTAATATAATTATACTAATTATTTAGCTGTAATTAGACTAAGTATACCTTAATTAGCTGTCTTATAGACCTTTTTTCTGTATTGTTAAGTCATTAGTAATGATTATGAGAATCCCAGTTATAATTTTTATAAAAAACTAATTAAAGTTAGTTTGATCATTTAATTCAGTAAGTTTATAGTAACTTTTATAGCGGTTTTATATATTTCATAATCTTTTCTTAGTACCCTTAATTCATTTATTTATTTTAGCTATTTTCTTACAGGTTAAATTAAATTACGAACTATTTTCCTGTAAACTAGACTAAAATAAAATAAGTTAATACTTTATCTTCAATAAATGTTTTTTTTATGTTCACTAAAACAACTCATTTCAGTTGTGGTTTTAGTTTTGCTTAGTAAACGTTTAATGTAATTATTTAATATTCATAAATATTGAAAATATATTTAATTATATTGATTTTCTACATCATTTTAATATAATTTCTTGTCATTGTCGCCGTTTAAATTTAGTTTTTGTTCATTTTTTACATTTATGTTTTGCGTTTTCATTTTAATTTGAGTAAAAGCTTAGTTAAATGTCAGTTAGTTCAATGTTTTTTTTTTTATTTTAGGCTATAATATCTTTTGTGTCATTATTTTGTTGGTTGAAATGCCTTCAATGTGTCGATGTCAAATGGATGTTAAAGGTGCAGCAGGTGATCTGCCTGAATGCTAACCGGTTAGCATAACATCTTTCAAATAGGCTACAATCCCTCCCCTGGCATCCAAAGCCACGCCTTCTCAATCGCGAACACGCACATTAAAGATGACAGAGACCCACAAGATCATGTCATTCGCCAGTTAGAAAACTTTATAGTACTTTATAATACTACAATTTTGATCGAAAAACTGTTATATCTAGCACGTTTTCAGTTAGTTAGCAAGCAAAACTTGACATCACTCTCTCATCAGTCTCACTCTCTCACACCAAAGCCACTACTGTATGCTTAGTGACTGGCCGATGGGCTGCAGTAATCACTTATTACTAAGCCGTACTGTTAATTCAGACCGAATGTTCAAAGTAGCACAGTAAACAATATAGAGAGCAGGTCACAGCTTATCATTGTTCAAAAATGAACCAATATGGCGTGAATATAAAACCAACTTCACCCCAGTAAACGGGCTAGGCTGAATAGCGCTATTTACTAATGTTTTGTTGTTAAACTGAATAAAAATCTACATTATCGATGCTGTAAAAGGTCCTTTGAAACTGAAAATAGTCACATCAATCTATCGTCGGAAATTTCAGTGGTTATACGGCACTTCTGTGTATATAACCCATTCATAAAACAACACAATCAGCTCTGTGGGACTAAAATACTTTTAAAACAGAACATTACCTGTCTAAAAGAAATACTTCAGCCATGGTGTCGTCCTTTCTCCAGCAAGCAAAAGTATCTCCAATATTGATTCAGGATTTTAAAAAGTTTTGATTAAGCATTTGTTTTTAGAGCTGTCACCTGAATCCTCATGACTGCAGCCAGTGTAGACACTCATCGGCGGATCTGCGTGAACAGAGGTGCACAGTTGTTCAAATCTACATTTGCTGACAGACGGTTTGGGCTACTTATCAGAATTACAGGAATTATCAGCACAACAATATTTAGTTGGATCAACATTTTTTAGTCTTATGCCTTACCCAGAATATAAAAATACATATAAATACATTTAGATCATTTACTTTAATCATTACTATTGATTACCAATCATTCATTCATTCATTCATTCATTCATTCATTCAATCATTCATTCATTTTCTTTTTGGCTTAGTCCCTTTATCAATCTCGGCTCGCCACAGATGAACCGCCAACTTATCCAGCACATGTTTTACGCAGAGGATGCCCTTTCAGCTGCAGTCCATCACTGGGAAACATCCATACACACTCATTCACACACATACACTACGAATAATTTAGCTTACCTAATTCACCTGTACCGCATATCTTTGGATTTGTGAGGGAAACCAGAGCACCCGGAGGAAACCCACACAATTGCAGGGAGAACATGCAAACCCTACACAGATATGCCAACTGCCAGCTGAGGCTCGAACCAGTGACCTTCTTGCTGTGAGGTGACAGCACTACCTACTGCACCACCGCGTCACCCCATTACTAATCATTACAATAAAAATATTTCTAAAAACAATCACCCACTGCACCTTTAAGGTTTTGACATCAAATCGATTCGCATTTTTGACGTGTTTTATTGACGTCATGCTTGATGTCAATTTGATGTGGTTTTGACATCAAGGTACACATGCATTATGGAAGCAAAATACAGTGTAAATCTGTAATTGAAGCTTTATGATGAATTAAACATTTCCTATAGGCTATTATAACACTTTTTGTGTTGTTTGCTTCTGGGTCAAAGAGTAATCAACGCGTAGATGTCAAATCAATCAGTTTTGACGTCATGCATGACGTCAATTTGATATAGTTTTAACATCAAGTTTCCCGCTGGGAGTTGTATTTCAGTATTCTGTCTGCTTTCTCCCCCAGGAATGGGCTGTTTTGCTCTGGCCCACTTGCTGTACTCAGTGACCTTCCTGTCCTCTCGATACTCCTCAACATCTTCATCTTTCTCCTTCTTCTTCCTCTACCTGGTGCTGTGGTTGTTCGGCGTTGGCATCTACGTTTACCTAATGCCCTTCCTGCAGCTGGATCCAGAAGCTGACGTCCTGGTTCCCGCCATCGGAGGTTATGTGCTCCTCATCGTCATCATGGCCACAATGGCGGCTCGCACCCGCCGGCCGCTCATCCTGCTGGGCAGCCTGGTGTTCATGGCCTCAGACCTCACCATTGCGCTCACAAAATTCAACGTAGTCGATACTGAATACAAAAGGCACATTATTATGGTCACGTATTACCTGGCGCAGCTGATGATCGCGCTGGGAGATGTGAAGGCGGTGCTGGAGGAAAACGCAGATGATCTCCACAAGTGGAAGAGATCTTAATGCTGATGTGCACTCAAGACGTTGGTTTAATAAACAATACAGGCTTCACTGACAAGGATGTAAAACCTTTTTAAAGTCTGTTTTGCAGATGTGCAATTGGGATGACTTTCCCATATAAACAATATTATTAATTTATAGTGAATTACTAAGCCTACATTGTTTATGAACCATACTACTGTATAATAGTAAAGTGTATTACACAGTATAGTATTCACAATAGCTATTGGACTGACACGTCACTGACAGAATTTCACTTTACTAGAACTTCTATGTTAAGCTGCTTTGACACAATCTACATTGTAAAAGCGATATAGAAATAAACATTAATTGAATAGAATTTTAATGCTTCGGCATATCAACTATAGTGAACTGATAATTGTAATAAATATTTTGGAATGCTTTAGTTTTACTATAGTAATCTGTGGTGTATTGTAGCATATGCTTAGAGTTGTAGAAAACTGGATGGTGTGGTTCAAAAACACTGTAGTATTTACTATAAATTACTGTAGTATTATTTCATATGGGTTGCATTGCATCAGAAATTTTACAAAACCTGAGTGAACTTGAGAACTTGACTTGAAACTATAATAACTCGCTGTAGACCGTGTGATGAAATGAACTCGTCTGATTAAATTAAAGGAATAATCCACCCAATAATTAATTTATTTCATAATTTATTTACTCCTCTGTGTTGCAAATGTTTGAGTTTCATTCTTCTGTTGAACACAAAAGAAGATATTTAGAAAAATGTTGAAAGCCAATGACTTCCACACTCAAATAAATTATATTTTTTTACTTGTTCAAACTAATTTAAAATGAGCTAAAACAACAAGATTCTTGAGATTTCATTGGGACAACTTTTTTATGTTCAATCCACATAAATTTGTTAAAAGTGTAAAATTAAATTAATCGATTTGTGTTAGGACAACACAAAGTAATTGTGTGGAACCCTGCATTTTATCCCATGCATGATATTTGTTTATGGTGATTTCCACATTCTTCAAAATATTTTCTTTTGTGTTCAGCAGAAAAAAACAGAAACTTATAAAAGTTTGGAACCACCTAATGGTAAGTAAATAGTAAGTATTTTTGGGTGAATTATTGCTTAAAGGCAAGACACTGCAGACAAAAAACTATTTTTATCAATATTTTGACTTTACTTATGGATTTTATATATAAACCGTAAAACCCCAAAAGTTCAGGTAACTTAAACCATTTGGAAAACCGACTGCAACAAATCATTTAGGTTCAAAAACTAAACTAATGAGTACTGTGAACTCAATCCAATTGAGTAAACGAAGTAATTTGAGCACAGTAAAACCCAATAAATGAAGAGAACTCAAACCAACTGAGTAGTGTAAAACCCAATAAGTTCAAACTGTTTGAGGAAACTGATTGCAACAAACCTACTACAAAACTATATGAGTATTTTGAACTTACTCTATTTCAGTTGGATTAATGAGGTATTTTGTTAACTCATTACCTTCAACAGTTCAAAACTTTTCAAATGAGTAGAATAAACTTTTAGTCAACTTTGAGTTAACCACACTCATTTCATTCGATAAAGTTGACTGTTGGGTTTTACAGAATTTATATATATTCCAACATTCTCAACCTGATTTTTGTGCTAGAAATGCAAATAAGTGCATATTTAATTTAACAATGCCTCGTTTGCATATTTTAACAGTATTTTAAAAATCTTGTAAAACAAAAAGTGCTTACAGTTGGTAATATAATCGATCAAACAGGGAAGTACAGTGATATCTGTGAGTTAATGTTTTACTCTTTTGACCTGCAGTGCCTTGCCTCAAAATCATTAGTTTGTTTGTTTTGTTCTGTCTAATATTTATGCTCATTTGCTCCATGTTTCTAGAGCAAATTTGAATCATATACTTGAACTGAAATAAAGGAGGTGGAGTCACAATGTTTCAAAAACTTATTGACTGATTTGTGATGGTCTAGTTGGGGAAAGAGACATGTCAAAATAGTTCTACTGACTTAATGAAATGTATTATACGTAAATTGTTGCTTTGCTATACATCTTTATTTTAAGCTCTTGCTTCATGAAAAATTAAGCAAGGAATATTTCACAAACAATTTAAAATTCTGTCACAATTTGCTCATTGGTTCCAAATCATTTTTGAGATTTTTTTCTTTCTTTCTGATAAACACAAAAGAAGATATTTTGAAGAATGTTGTAAAGTAGTAGCCACTGACTACATTCTTCAAAATAACTTCTGCATTTAACAGAAAAAGAAACTCGTAAAGATTTGGAACCACTTCAGGGCAAGCGAAGAGCCTGTTTTGATATTTAGCTGAAATATCCTTTAAAAGGTTTTTTTTAATTCTACCAGGTAAGAATAATAACCTGTTTTCCCTTTGAATTCAGTTTATTTTTCACATGCCACTGGCAGATGTAAACTATTTATTCTTTATTCTTCTTTTAAACAAACTGTGACTTAACTTTGATTCAAAATAAAATCTTACGCTAATATCTGAAGTAAATGAAAAACAAGACAAAAATACATTGTTAGAAATGTATTTATTTATTTATTTATTTATTTACTTATTTATGTGATTTTTTAGCAAACAGGAATAACAAAATTTGAGAAAAAAATCCTACAAAAATAGAAAGCCTTAAGAATTTCAAAAATTTCTGTTCAGCTTACAAAAATTGGCATGCAATATTATAATAAAATTTTACATAACCTAAAAACAATAATTAACAACTACAACAGCAACAACTGGTGGTGATTCATTCCGTTGTGGTGACCCTTGATTAATAAAGAGATTAATCCGAAGGGAAAAAATGGAAGAATGAACAACAACAACAAAATGCAATAGGCTACTAAATGTTGAATATACAGTGCAATGTGAAAATGCTGAGCTCCATACAATCGATTTCTGTTGGGACAACAGGAAGGAATTAAGTTTACTTATTAGTTTATTTATATAAATGTAAGTGCATTGAAAACAAAACAATTAAGACGTTGCAAAAAAAAAAAAAAAATCCAAAAATTGTGTTGATTCAGCTCATTTTTAAATAAGTAGTTTAAACAAACAGCAAACATACTTTTTATTAGTGTAGGTTTGACGACACCGATCAAGTCTATAGACAATAATAGACATTATTACTAGTTTGTAGGGGGGAAAGGTATCTCAACATTTAAGTTATTAGTTCTATTTATTTATTAGGCGATTACCAATGTGTTAATGTTGTCAATGTGATAATATGTTAATAAATAACTTGTAAGTTGAGCAAGCAGGGTTAGCTGCAGTGATTTTCTATGCAAATAAATACGCCAAGGAGGAACGTCAACTCAACTGTCATTTTTGAAATATTACCCGTTAGCGCAGCGCCATCTTGTGTTGTGTCTCAGGGAAGCTTCATTGCTCCAAAAACCAGACCAGAAATCAAATGCTCCTCTGCGGTAAAGTTGGTTTCCACTACTACAGGGATTAACTTGGACTCGTTTAATTTGTGTTTAATGGCGATCTTGGATTCGTTGTTTCGGTGGTGAAGAGACGTCGCATACCGGCGGTTCGAGCATACTAAATAAACGACAAATAATCATCAATGAAAAGTTAGAAGGCAATAGGCGCAACACGGCAAATACAGCGTGCTTATGCGGTAAAAACCACAACAACAGTCCTTACGGGATTTCTCATCTGTTCTGTCAGGTAAATATTACCTTTTTTATTAAGTTTCTAAGCTTTATATGCAACCACTTTTTGTACATCCCTAAATTTTTCCACTGCTGCATTGAATCTTTTGAATTAGTTTGATGGCAAGACACTGCAGTTCAAAAGGGTAAAACTAAAGGTAATAGTTTTCATCAGACTTCCACAGTTTATTGATAATGTTATGAAAGACCACTTTTTTGTTACAAGTTTTGTAAAACGTTATTTGAATATTCAAATGGGGCATAATTTAATCAAATTTGAATTAATTTGCATACATTTCTAGCACAAAAAAATCTGAACATTGGATGAAGTCCGGATAAATATTCTTGTTTTTTGACATATTACAGTCAACCGTTTGTACAGAAAGGATTTTCAATCATGATTGAGAATATAAGTGATCCATAAAAAAAGAAGTAAACAAAATCTGTTCAATAAATGTATTTAGTCAGGCAAATTTTGTCTGAAAATATCCCACTGTAAAAAAAAACCCTTTAGAATATACAGATATGAATAAATCTGTCAAACTTGGTTTATGGAAATGCTACCTGAAGAGGAGATTTGTGGCTTAGCAAAGGAGGAAAATACCCATTTTGAGAAAACGACCTTTAAAAATACAAATTTTAAACAAAATCTTCAAACACTATTTGGTAAAGTGCAACAAATATAACACTTAAAAGTATGCTTAGGCAGTTTTCTTTATTCTTTATTTATTGTGTTTTACCCTTTTTGAAAACCTTAAAAGCCCAAAATCTAAAAAAATAACAGAGACATGAGCACACACAGGCTTGTTTTTGGGAATTATGGGGACATTATGTGGGTTCAGTTGTATTTTTTTAATACTGTAGAATACTTTAACCCTTTACTTTTTACGTTAGAAATCTTTAATAGATCTAAAAAAAAGGAAAAACTGAGACACTAGCAGTGTCCTCACAAGTCAATTCCTCCTTGTGTCAACCCCATGTCATTACACAGATTTGTGTCCTGATATTTAACACACACACACACACACACACACACACACATACGCTCTAAGTATTTGTATAGGGATATTATTACAGTAGACATTACTGAATGCAAAAAATTTGTGAACACTGAAAAACAATACAATAAAACCCAACACAGCAAAAAAAAAAAAAAAAAACTGCATACATATACACAGTTTCCCTTATTATTTCTTTCTCGTCCCTGCACATCTGAAGATTGCAGCCAAGTTTGCGTCGTAACAAGCAGTTTCCCGATGGCGATTAACCAAACAAGTGCCCATTTACCCTCTAAATAACTCTGCAATCAGCAAAGCGCACCGATAGCAGGCTGTCAGTTGTAATGACTGCTTCTCTTCTCTCTTTATTTCGAGCTTGATGTTCGGGCCCGATCTGCTTCCTCTGGGAGGGCATGATGGGCTGCCATCCCATGGCCAGCTGCCTTTCTCTCACTCTCACCCTTTTTTTGTATCAACTGGATGTGTGTGTGTCTGACTCCCACCACGAAGAATGCCCTGAGAGCTGTTTCTGCACTGAGGGTATCAACAGTGGCCTGGTGGTTCACTGCAGCTCCATGCACTTAACTGCAGTGCCACGTGACCTTCCCAACACCACACAGCATCTATACCTAGACAACAATTTGCTGCTCACCATACCGTCCGATGCATTCAAAGGGCTCCCGCTGCTGTTCAAACTGGATCTTTCCCACAACCGGTTGGTCGGTTTGGAGCATGGAGCCTTTCGAGACCTTGCAGACTCTCTGCGCAGCCTGGATCTTTCCTCTAATCTACTGGAGACACTGGACCCCGGGGCGTTCGGCGACCTCAGAGCGCAGACTAACCTCTCTCAAAACCGCTGGCTGTGTGACTGCCGCCTGCAGCTGGCAATGCCACAGCTGCTGCTGGATCCGTCGTCTCTTGCTGAGGTTATGTGCAATTCTTCTGAACCCCAAGAGCTGGGGGCTCAGGGTTTGCCCTTCATCCTGGTGGCGACTGATTTGGATTTTTGTGCAACCATCAGGAGGACTACTGACGTGGCGATGCTGATAACCATGTTCGGGTGGTTTACGATGGTTATTTCCTATTTAGTTTACTATATAAGGCACAACCAGGAAGATGCAATCCGCCACTTGGAGTATTTGAAGTCTCTGCCCAACAGGCAAGGCAGGTATGAGGAGGCTTTGACACTGAACACGTGGCTTTAGTGGAGTTAAGAGTGACCATTACTAGGAATTACTAGTTACTAAAATAACACTTATAATAACTAGGCATGCTCCGATTAGGAGTTTTGCAGCTGATACCAATTATCGATTCTTTGTCATGATGATTGACTGATACTGAGTACCGATTCTGATGCTCCAAGCTTTATAATGCATTAAGCATATTTTCACTCCAAGTATCATACTTAAGGGGAGATCTCTCCTTACCTAAGGGAATAAATGAAGGATGTTGCATATAACTTCATAAACGTGTCTCTTATAGGCCGAAAGGTGTAGACTTGTCATGGTTAGAAGCAGCTTTAGAGAAAACAATTGATAAAGCATAAAAAAATTGGTTAGAATAAAGGACAAACAATACAATTTGGAAACATTGCAAATGATGGAAGAAAAATTCAACATGTCTCAATCAAGAAAGATTTAGCAGCGCTTGTTTAATGCATAAGAAGTTAAAATGCACACATATATATCCATAACTTCTTCACTAAAAGGAACAAGGTCTATAAACTAAATAAAAATGTTTATTGCAAAAAGTGTACTACAAGAAGTTATATTAATAAATATACACAGCAAAACCCTCTTAGTTCAGAGAATACTTGGTCCCACTTTATAATAAGGCAAACAGGTTAATAAGTAAAGCTGCTGTTTGTGGAGTTGCTTATTAATTGAGTTGATTCTCTGCTGAGATTTTGAGAGATTCAATGTATTTTATTTTAGCTGATTTCGTCTAAAGCTGCGGTCACTCTGGGCTTTTCCTCCCATAGACTTCCATTCATACACACGCGAATGCGTCAGGAAACGCAGGGTCATGCGTCAAGTATTGGAGGTTGCTGCGGTGCAAAGTTCAAGCTTGGTGAACTCTGACCTGCGAAATCGCATCACTTAACTGCTTGAGACCAATCGAGGATCAAAACATGACCTCTCTGGACAGAAATTTAAAATATGGAGCAATCGCTCGCTTTTTAAATGTCTAATCATCTTGTTTAATCTCGCTCCTTTTCGCAGAGCCGTATGACAGAATTTCGCAAGCTCAAAGTCTAGTGTGACCGCAGCTTAAGGCTATGATTGAAGTCAGTGGTAGTTTTGTGTTTCTCTTCTGTTTCTGCTTAATAACAGCAGGTGTTCATTATCCTCAATCATCACCTAATTAATCTATTTAATGTCTCAATAACTTGAGTAACTTTATCCTAATTTAGAGAGGGACCAAATACTATCTAAACTGAGTAAAATTTACTCAGAGGATTTTGCTGTGTACATGGTAACAAAATTGTTTTATCTATGTATTATTTTCAGTCAGAATTTAGTGAACTTGCAATATTGTCAAAACACAAATCTTTCAGGTATTAAACGTAAACAAGCCTAAATACATGCTAGGCTATTCAAATATTTAGCTCCTCTCCAACTAACACAAACACTTACGATTGGTTGATGAGATCGGCCAGATCAGCGAGTACTAATCTCCGGCTAATAGATAGAAGCATCCCTAATAATAATGCTTTATAACATTTTCTAATAAAGTTCCAGTAGGTAATGCATTTATTAACACAAATAATGAACAATTATCACTGTATTTATATATTTTTTATACAGGTTAGTTAATAAAAAAACTGTTCATTGTTAACTCACAGTGCATTAATGTTAAAGGGATAATTCATCCAACTTATAATGCATTAGTAAATAGGATGGTATAGGTTTAGTAAAGTATAATATCGTTTGATTATTAATAAATGCTGTACGTATTGTTGATTCTTAGTTCGTAATAGTAAATACACTAATTAACATGAACTAATGGAACCTTTATAGTAAAGTGTGACCAATAGGAATACTGAAGTAACTAGAAATATTTTCTCCTGTTTTTTAATATACTTTTTTTTTCTGTAAAACACAAAATATAATATTTCTTAAATTAATATTAAAGCCTTAATATTTAAAATATATATAAAATCTTAAAATATTAAATATTTGATTTTAAAATATAATTTTAAAGGTTTTTTAAGTAAAAAACAAAACAAAATATTTCTCAAAAGCTGGTTAACATTACAGGTTAACAAAACATTGCAATACTGTAATTACAACGCTGAATGCTGAAAAAGCTGAAAAAAATGTTTAAAAGAACTAAAATCATATATAAATTCATCAACTTTTCCATTAGAAACTTTAGCAGCACAAATGTTTTTAACATTGATAATAATCAGACATTTTCTTAAAAATCACATGATTGCATTTGTATGATTTCTGAAAGATTATGAAAATCTTTCTTTTCTATCACAGGAATAAAAAAGTTTTAAAATATATATAAAAAAGTAAGCACTTATTTTAAAGTAGTACTTAACAATATTACTGTTTACTGTATTTTAATTATCTAAATACAGTCTTTGTGAATATAAGACAGTTTCAGAAACTTTTTACAAAATCGTTAAAGAACTAACATATTTGAAAGATGTAAAAATTTTTCAATTGCAAATAAAAAGTGATTGTTATTATGTATAGAAACATGCAGCTTAGAATGTGATACATTTATTCATCACAACAGTTTCTTTGTATACAGGACTAATTAAAATGTAACCTTTCAGTCCAGTTTGAAAGCTTGTTATTATTAAAATTTGGCTCCTGAGCTTTAAGAATGTGCCTTTCAAAATGGCACACACATGTTTATACTTTACCTTATATTACATATGAGGCCTTTGTGGGTTTTGGTGAGACTACAGAAACCCTGAGATTACGCACCGTATATAACTGTATCTCTTTAAATAGCAGTTCTGATCTGGGCTTAGGTTGCAAAATTGCATTCTTAAAAATACATATCAAAAATAGCATTTTAATACTGATGCTGTAGAGCAAATCTCAGCTCCTATAATGAATAAAATGATTCGTTGTATTTAATTAAGAGTTTTATAAAGATCTATTGGAGTTAAGGGGTTGCAAACAATTTATATGGGCTGATTTTAAACAAATTCAATTTAGTAATGTTCAACATGGTTTGCTTGTTTAAAATCAGCCCATATAAATAGTTTGCAACAATTTGCAATGAAGCATTTTTTAATGTACTAAATGGTTTTCAGTGAACAGCTCTTAAAAGCAACATTTTGTGTGCACTCTTCTTATTCAAACACAATTCTTTTAGGTACAACTTAATTGTTTTATGTTCAATCCACCTACATTTGTTTCATTAACGTATTCGATTTGTGTTTGGACAACATGAATGAATTAAGTTAAAATATTAGTTTGTACAAATTTCAATGAATTGAACACAAAACAATTTGGTTGTGCCCCCCTAAAAAAATTCAAGCAGTACTTCATCCAGTTAAAAATGTATCATTCATTTCAGTTTAATATTGTTTGTTTTATTTTTCAAGTAATAAATTTTAAGTTCAAAACATACATGCTAAATATAAACGTTTTTGATCAAGAGCTCAACTAAGAAATATTTGTTTTCATTAATTCATTTATTCATTTTCTTTTTGGCTTAGTCTCTTTATTAATCTGGGGTCGCAACAGCGGAATGAACCACCAACTTATCCAGCATATGTTTTAAGCAGCGGATGCCCTTCCAGCTGCAACCCTTTACTGGTAAACATCCAATTCATCTATACAACATGTTTTTGGACTTGTGGGGGAAACCAGTGCACCTGGAGTAAACCCTTACCAACACAGGGAAGTTGTGGTTTTACCCACAGCGCCTCCGTACTGCCAAATATTTGTTTTCACCAATGTAAAATTTTAAGGTTACTCACACGGTAATGTTCTGGCCCACAGCATTATAGCCAGGTGCATCATGGGTTAGTGGAAATGGGTTAGTTTATGTGTTATATTAGTTAACATGGGTTGTTTTGTTATAAACTTTAGGTGTGTTTACGTTTGAGTTGGCTTCTGTGATTAAAGCCCGATATTTAATTTATTTATAAAATATTGGCCATCTCCATCAATAAGGGTAGTGTGTAAAGGCAACACACTGGTGGTATGGTCCTGTAAGGGGTACTGAGCTCAGAATAAAAAGGTTAACTGACAGTGCTGTCCCATACTGCTTATTCTGCCGGACTGCTGACAACAGAGACACACAGGGTTGTGCGGGTTATTGGACACGAGTGTTCTCCCCGCTAATGTGCTAACGGACTTAAAAAACATATTAAGGCCAATGATTTATTTTTCATTGACTCAAGAGATCAAATTTAGATGTGAAAGCATTACCCTATTTTTTTTTAATTGGATGAACGAATCTTTAATGGGAACTGTTGTTTTGACTTTATTTTGATAGTCTGTTTGTTGAATTTAATATACCTTGCATTTACATGCCAACTAATTCTTATTAGATTATAAGTAGAGTGTTAGGTTGGAGTTAGTGTAAGTTGTCATGTACTTGCAAGGTTTTTATATAGTGAGTTAAATGTCTGTTGAAGGAGCAGTATCAGTAGATATTAAGCAGACAGTCTAGTAACACTCAAATGGACCATCAAAATAAGGTGTTACCCTGCTGTTTTGATTAAAGCTATATCTTGACTTTCTTCAGCAAGACAAATATGCTTTGTACAACACTGTAAAAAAATCTGTAATTTTACGATATATTAAATTACAGAAATTTACTGTAACAGAGAATGAATTACAGAAATTTACCAGAAATGTAAATTTAAGGACATTGCTGTAATTTAATGTCCATTATTTATTTTTAATGACGTTTTTTTTTTGTGTGTTTTTTTTTTTTACAGCACCCCAGCTGTTGAAGATAAATCATAAAATTACGGATTTTTTAAAAGTGCAGGTTATATAAAATTTTTCCCATGGAGATGGAAAATGTAGTTTAAGGCAATTTATTTGTTTTTTATTGGGTCAAGTGATAAAATTGAGGTCTGAACCATTACCAAAAATGTGTTATATTGGATGAATGAAAGCTTTTTTTTTAGTGAGGATCAGGGGCGATTTTAGGATTTTCATTTTATGGCTCAGCTCCTCAAAAGGTAAAAAAAAAAAAGTTTATATATATATATATATATATATATATATATATATATATATATATATATATATATATATATATATACATATATACACACACACACACACACTCCTAATATTACATTTATAAAATAGTAATACACTTAAATTGTTTGTTTAATATGGGTTGTACACTAGTATTCCTCTGTATTACATTGACAGGTATAGCCATTTGAGATCTGAATAAGCCAAATAGGCTCCACCCCCCTGTTTACTCTAGTAAAAAAACACTTTATATTCAAGTGAATTTTTATTTCCATGTATTAAATAAATAAACTGACACTTTTCTAATTAAATGACATACATATAAATATACATTTACAAATATACATATAAACTTACAGGCTAATTCACATATTTCATGATCTAAATGATAATAATAAATAAAAAGTATTTTTTTAATACTAGACGACACTTGACGTTTTTGTCTCTGTCAGTGACTCAGTGACAGTTAAAACGAGTACATTCTCTAAATGCTTCTGTCACTGTGTTTAATCCTTTCTGTGCAAGACTGCTTGGTATAATGCCACACGAACTGTAAAGTATTTTACATTGGTAGTTGATTTTGAAATAAAAATAGCAAATGTTTGTTAACAGTTTTATTTTTCGCTGGAGGAAATGAGGTGAACGCCGAGAAAACCCGACTGCTCCTCCATGACATTGGGATACAGGTGATACAAGGTTATCTGTATTAAAGAGCTGCAAAAAAAGCAGATATTATAATAATTTATCAATAAACACACACCTCGTTCTCTTGCTGACCAACGCTGTGGTTTGCTGATCAAATGAAAAACAAAAGACAGGGAGAAGCCAAATTCTGCTGCCGTTTTCATATCAAATTTAAAGAGGGCTGAGGCAAAAACTTAGTGTACAGTTTATGAGCAAATCGCAAAAGTTTTAGGGGGTCTAAGTAGAAAAATAGGCCTAGCAACGCCCATGTTGAGGATTGTGTTCTTTCAGCTCATTTTAAGTAAGTAGTGTGAACAAGCAGCAGCAAATGTAATTTGTTGAGTATTCAAAATATTATGGAACAGGTTAAAATAAGAGGGAAAATTTTGATCTGATTTGCATGTACAAAATCTCTTTTAAGCTATTTGCTAGTGTGAGAGATTATGAACTGAAGTAAGAGTAGTAGACAGTGAATATAGATATTGCATTTTCAAAAATTGACACAAATGTAAAACTATTTTTTTTTTTGCATTCAAAGGCTTTTATTTCATCATGCATGGCAACAAGCGCAGTTACTGGTTTTACAACAACCTCAAGCAATCACAATATAATTTTAAATCACCTATTTTGATTTATTAATGATTATCAGTAATTTTCAGTGCATATACAGTTGAAGTCAGAATGTTTAGCCCTCCTGAATATTTTTTCCCTAATTCCTGTTTAATGTAGAGACGTTTTTCAACACATTTCTAACTAATTTAATAACTCATTTCTAATAATTGATTTCTTTTATCTTCGCCATGATGACAGCACATAATATTTTACTAGATATTTTTCAAGACACTAGCATCCAGCTGAAAGTGCCTTTTAAAGGATTAACTAGGTCAGTGGTTCTCAAACTGTGGTACGTGTACCACTAGTGGTACTTGGGCTTCCTTCTAGTGGTACGCGGAGGAATCAAATATGTCATATGTACATGCTACATTTATTTTTAAAAAATTATTAAAAAATGATTTATGTATGAATATGATGACATATTGCCTATGTTTCCTGGTGTTGATAAATAGGCTAATACTTTACAGGAGTTTTTTTTCTTTAACTTTTTAAGAACAGTAACTTTTCATTTTTAACTTTTAAGAGCACATTTTAATTTAAATGTTAACGTTTTTAGTCAGTATTTACGCTGCTGTATTACAATACTGGTCATTATGGTAGTACTTGGAGAAACTATTTTTTTATGAGGCGGTACTTGATGAAAAAAGATTGAGATCCACTAAACTAGGTCATTAGGTTAACTAAGCAAGGTTTAGGGTAGTTAGGCAAGTTATTGTATAACGATGGTTTGTTCTGTAGACTATCGAAAGAAATATTTCTTATAAGGCTTATAAAATTGACCGTAAAATGATTCTTAAAAAATAAAAAACTGCTTTTATTCTAGCTGAAATAAAACAAATAAGACATTCTCCAGAAGAAAAAAATATTTTAGGAATACTGTGAAAAATCCCTTGCTCTGTTAAACATCCTTTAGGAAATATTTGAAAAAGAAATTTGAAAAAATAAATCGTTTTGACCTCAACTGTACATAGTTGCCATATATTTGCACTAGCTCATTTAATCTACTGGTATGCCAAGTACATTTCTTTCCCTTGGTTGCCCTCATTCAGATTTTTGTCGATGAAGTTGATCCCAGCTTTCTGATACACAACCCAGGCAGCACTATTGATCAGCAGAACGATGTTCTTGACCTGCGATTCACATCCTTTGTTCAAATACCAAGCGAAGATATCATTTCCACCAGCGCCAGTATTGAGATTAACGCTGAGCTTTTTGAAGTCGTCATTCTCAAGCCTCACATCCTCCTCAAAGTTGGTGGACACATTAAGACCGGTGAGAGCCTTGCTTTTATCAACTGTGCGTCGATACCAGAGGAAGATGCTGTTTCCACCGGCACCGCGATTGGTGTCTTCGTCCACACGAGTGAAGCCAAGATCAAACTTTTGCTTGTCAGAGTTGAAGTCAGTAGATGCTGTGATCTCACAGATGTAGCTCGGCTTCTCTCTTTTCACCCACAGATAGATGAAGTTTCCTCCAGCACTGCGGTTCAGATCACAACCCAGCCTCTCCCAGCCATCTCGCAAAAAATCCGGCTCTTCTGTGGCATCTTTGCTCACCTCCAGGTCCACAATGGGGATGTCAGATTCGGTGCTGCCGTAAAAGTACCACAGATTGATTTTGTCTCCAGTCGTTCCTGCATTCAGATTCTTCTTGACCTGCTCGTACCCAGCTGCCTCCAGACCTTTTTCCATATCTCTTTTGAATGAAAACTGGATCCTGGTCACAGGCTTCAACCCACACTCTTTCTTGTACCAGAGGAAGACGCGATCTTTCTTAGTGCCTGCATTGAGGTCAGCATTGAGGCGGTGATATTGGTTAGCTCCAAGTATTTCCTCCTCATCTTTAGTGGTGGAGATATTGAGCTTTGTTATCGCACCGCCAGTTGCCATTTTGGTTAGTTTAGATTGGAGGAAGCTGGGTGACTTACTGCAAATACAAAACAAGGGAAGTGAAAGTCTTTTTATTGGCAATACTCATTCATATTCTCATTTATGATAATCAATTTCTGCACTGTTAATATTTTTTTTTGTAAATTACACAGTATTTTACTGTATTATGAACTGTATGTTACTGTAGGACAGTTAATTTATTTTGCACTGTGGACATTACTGTGTATTTTACATTAAATATATACATACAGTTGCCTAGATACATATACAGCAAAATAAAATGTGCTGTAAATGTAAATACAGTATTTTTGCTGTAATTAGCCAGTAAAATACTGTAGCTTCTACAGGAAATTGTTAATTAGTTGTTAAATAAATTGTTTAGTCATGATCTACAAGGGATAGTTCACTGAAAAATAAAAAATTCTCAATGTCATTTGATCAAAACCTGTCTGATTTCTTCTGTTCAGCACAAAAGAAGATATTTTTTATTATTTTTTTGCCTGAGCATACTGGCAGTTTGTTTAGATGTTCTTGGTTTATGTTGTGCTCATATGTTAGTCAAACTGTACCAAAGTTTATTTGAAAGCAGACAAATAAGCCGCTTTAAAAGAGCATTATAATCTAACCAAACCTGCCATCAAAATGCTGGCTGCCCGAACCCGCTGACTTCCATTCAATTTGAAAATGAAAGTCTCAGCTGTCACAATCACCAGCGATCGTAACTTCATAGATCACTGGATCTCACTCACAATAATTTATAGACTACAATTCTGCCATTTCTGGACTACATTTTCATACATGCACTCCGCTCACAGACACACATGCTTCCTCATTCTGACTGATTACACTCGCAGCACCTGAGGATTGTCAAAGACTGATCACACAAACTATTTAAGCACCACACACACTCAATTCCATTGCTGAGTCTTGTTTTCTGCTACTGTGACACTACAACGCTTTTCCTTTGTCTGCCTTTGCCGTGTTTTGATCCTTTGCCTCGCTTATTTGTTTCCTCCTGCCCTGTGACCAACTGCCTGTTAATTTGACTTAGTCTCTGGATTGTCCTCATACATCTGTTTGCCCCTGTATTGACCACTGTTTGCCTGACGATTCTAATAAACCTGCATTTGGATCCTCACCTCTGTTGTCAGTGTCACCCCTGGTTACACCAGCAGCCTGCATTCTTCATCTTCTTTTTATTTGTGACAGTAAAAAGAAACTCATTAACCACACAAGGGAGTGTAAATAATGAGATTTATTTATTTTTGCTTGAACTATCCCTTCTTGCATAGTGCATACATGTTAAATGTTTAATATTTAAAATGTTTAATATTTGTCTTATTAAAAGTCAAGTTGCAGTACATTTACAGCACAGAACAACTAAACAACAGTAACTTACTGGCCAGGATTATTGAGATGTTCATGTATTTCAAACCACAGTAAAATTACTGTAAAACAAACCACATGAGTGATTAATGTGGTAAAAAGCATAGTATAACTTTTTTTAAAAACAATTTTGCAGTCAGTTTGCATTACTGTAATAAGTAAAACAGTAGCTAATGATGATCTACAGTAGTGTTGTAAAATACATACAGAACTGTTGAGTACATCATTATATTGATCATAATGTATAATAACATGTACATTAACATACTGACTGTGGCTTAAACAGCAAGAAACTGTAGAGATGAACGGTATTATACCATAAAAGCAGCAAAAATGGTTTACAGAGAGGCAATAACATCATTATTTGGTTTAAGTCAATATAATATTGATTTAATTCGGCTCGATACATTACCACACCACTAGTAAATGCAGAATCAGTCTTTTGTGTTGTAGAAGGCGCAGCTTTAGACTGATGATTTTGGCTATTATTTATATATCCAGCTTCTTGCCCTCCTCCTCTCTGTTAAGTCGTCATTAACCAACCTATTTCTCAACCCAGTGAGCACATGACACACCACTTTCAATATAAAATGTGGTTGATATGAATTGTTTGAATTATTAAATATAATTTAAACCTAAGTGGCCTAATAAAGATTTGTGTTGAAAACAAACAAGGTAACAATGATTAAATTCTGAAGTTAATTAGCTTTAAAAATGTAAAAACTGTAAAGAAAATGTAATAACTGTTCATGAGAAGTCATACTAATTTTATATACTAAATGTGTATTGATTTTCACACAAAGAATGAGCTGAAAAATCACAAAGCATATCTTATCAAGAGTCCAGACACGGTATAGCCACAATAATCTGACAGTCAGTGTGTCCACACTTCAGTTGTTTTGGTCCTGAGCAAAAAACAAAATGACACATTTGGTCCCAAATGACAAACAGTGTTCAGGCTCTTATTTTTAGGTCTCAACCTAAAAATAAAAACTAAACAGATACTAGCTTTTGTAACTTAGCAAACATGAAGAACTGCTGCAAGAAGATGCTTGTGCTGAACTATAATCGATACCACTGCGACTGAGATTTTTTATTTATTTTTTTGCTTGAGCATGCTGTCAGTTTGTTTAGATGTTCTTGGTTTATGTTGTGCTCATATGTTAGTCAAACCAAATGAGCCACTTTAACAGAGCATTATATTAAAACCAAACTTGCCCTCAGTGTTCAGGAAAGTTACTTTTAAAAGTAATGTACAATCTTGCATTACTTCTAAAAAGAATGTGTCACTAAATGTGGTACTTGATTAGTTTTTTTTTATCTTTTTCATCTGAACTGGACTAATAATGCACGTTATAATATAAATAATACCTATGCAGTATATATAAAAAAAACAACAACAATGTTTTTATAATGTAAAGCCTTTTTAAAACAAAAGTGAAAGGAGAAGTGAACAAACCTCAATCTGAAGGAAATACACAGATTTTACGAAGAACAGGATCCATAAATAGTATAAAGTCATTTCAGCAATGCAGTTTTTATTCATTTTATATTCATAGTTATTGATTTTTATTCATTAAGGATACTAAATCTGGTTTTGTGAATTAAGCAAATACATGCTTACATTTAAGCTACACTGTAAAAAATATCAAGATTCAAGTTTTCAACTTTTTTCCCTCACTTATTTATGGTTTTGAATTGCATTATGGGATCTTGATCTTTCCTTTCAAAGCTTTTGATTTTAAAAAGCTTTTATTGACATTTTTAATAATTTAAAGTGATATATTGTCTGGGTTGGTGATGTAAATTATGATACAAAAACCTGGTAACAAGCTGTACATTTTCTGTTGATTTACAAACTTAGTTTACTATATATTTTTTATTAAGCAATATCTTGTCTCAAACTACTAAAATGTGAATAAAAGTCATTCTGTGAAAATTGCTGAGTTGAATGTTCAAAATCGAAAGTCGACAGAACAGAGATCAACATCCCATAATGGAAGTCACAACCACAAATAAACAGAAAATACTTGTAAGTCACAGATATGGAACCTGTTAATTAACAGTGTACAGTATCAAGTTTACACACTATACACCGTACATCTTCACTTACTCTTGATTTCTCTCTAACAAGAGGACAGAGGAAATGGCAGTCAATAAATTAGAAAACAAAAAGTAACTGCATTACTATTTTGAAATCCAGATATTTTCTTAATGTGTTAAAAAAGTGATCTGATTACATGACATATTAATTGTAACATTAATTACATGAAATATAATTGTAATGCATTACCCCCAACACTACCTGCCATAAACTGAGCATCTCTAAACCCGAAAGGGATTTGAAAGCCAAAAATCTGCTCCTTTGCTCCATTTAGTTTTAATTTCCTAAATATTTTATATTCAGTAAATATTTGTATTACATGTTTAAGTGTTTATTGTGCATTTCATTAGTCTGCGCTTCACTAGATGAAACATTATATTGAGACATTCTGAGAAATTCATACCAGCTAACACTGTACGAACCAACCCAGGGTCATTCTGATTACAGAGCCCTATATACATTTCTGGAGAGCGCCAAATATGTCCCAGGCTGTAAAAAATATGACTTGTTTTCATGAATGACCAATGGTCACATGACCAAATTCTCTCACGAGTGCCATTCAAACCTGCTCTTCTCTGGTAAATCCACTAGAAGCCACTGTCGACTGACCGACTGACTGATAACCCCACCCCCCTCCCTAAACCCAACCAATAGTTTTTTTAAAGCAATCCAGAAAAAAAACACATTTTCAGATTTTACCACATTCTTAGCCTGTTGTTTACTTGTTTGTTTTATTTTTTGGCTTTTGTTTTTGTCTTACCTGCTTTCTGGAACCGCTCTTTGCCAAACCCCATCGTCATGGTCAACTCCTCTCTGCATCTGTAACAAAAGAACCCAGGTGACAACGAAGAAGAGGGTCCAAACACAGTTTCTTAAATAGATTAGGCAAGCAATAGTCAAACAGGAACAAACAAATACATGAGGGTAATCCAAACTTTTAGTTGTGGTCACAGGCAAAATGGTTGATACATTGGCAAAACAACACACACGAGAAAACAAGGCAAAGGTCAAAATAATGGCAAGACTAGACAAGAGAACGCTTAGAAATGTTACAGCAAACAAGACTCAGCAATGTGTGTGTGAGAGTGAGGTGTATTTATATTCCTGGTCATGAGTCTTCACAAGCTTTTGCTGTGTGTTTGCAATCAAGGGCAGAACGGGAATCGGTGTGTGTGAGTGGTGCATGATGGGATTTGTAGTTCATATCAGTGGCAGTTTTGTGGTTCTTTTGCAATCTGCAACTGCAAGATTGCTGGTGATCGTGACAGCATCTCTAATGCGCCAACATTTGTGGCAAACATGAACAAACTGGAAACAGCGACAAAGCTGTCCACATGGAGGTAAGCTGTCAGCTGATAAGTGAGAAAAGGAACGGCATCATATCGCCCCGTAAAGTTTGTTTTAAATACAAAATGCAGCCATATGTTCCTCTGGCTACATAATTCATGATCTCCAGAAATGTATATAGGTGTACATTCTCAGAATGTGCCTATGTTGGTAAGAACTGATCTACATTATTTTATCAGCGGACAATAATTTATGTATTTCTGTAAGACAACCAAAGACTCACTGCACTTTCAAAACAATCCAATCAAGGTGTATAGACCAAAAAATAATCCCATATAACAAAGTGACTGGAAAAAGTCATCAATATCAAAAAGGCACAAGTGAGATAAAAATTAGTACAGGGGATTTACAGAAAAAAACAAGGCAAAAGTTTCAGTCACGTTGACTGTTGTCAATGCAGAGCTAACACTTTTGGATTTCAGTCACTTTATTGTTTGCCTGTAAATATGTAACATATAAAGAAAGATTAAAAACAATTCACCCACATTGTTAAACTTTCAGTGGAAAGTCCTAAACATTGCAATTGATGGTCATCCAGCATTTGATCTGCCACAAACCACTAATGTTGACTGCAGCAGGTTTCAGATTAAAGAAAAAAACATGACCGGGAATTCTTTTGTTCAGTATCGGTCAAAAAAATGTCAGTTCCTTAAAGACTTTATTAAAAACTAATCTGAAGGGTCAATCATATATGAATGTAAATCGGACACCATCATCTGATCAGTAAAGCTAAGATAAATAAAAAAAATAGATAAACACTTTAATTAATGTTTGGTTGTCATGACCAAATCTAGACAGAATCTGTGTACATTTTTTGCTATATCTGCACAGAATTTAGTGAAAAAAAAAAAAAAAAACGTGGATTTATACGGAAAGATTTTGGGAGTATAGTAACTAAAAATGTCAGGAGACCCATTCTAAAGATGTGGCCCTATATTTATTTCTGGAGATGGCAAATTATGTAGCCAGAAGTAGGTATGGCTGCATTTAATTTTTAAAACAAATGCTACAGAGTGTTGACACCCTTCTTTTTCATGCTTTCCAGCTGACCGCTTACCTCTTTATGAACGGCTTTCCCGCTGTTACCAGTTTGTCCAGTAGCTCCAGATAGCAGGTAAAACAAAAACAAAGCCAAAAAAATAACAGGGTGAGAATGTAGTAAAATATGAAAGCGTGGTAAAAATCAGGCGAGGGCTTTTCTTTTTCTGGATTGCTTTTTGAAAACACTTTTTTTAGGGAAGTGTGTTGGTGGGTTAATCGGTGCTTTTGAAGACATGACTGGTTACGTTTAGGGAAGGAGGAGTGTGGGTCAGTTGATTGATCGATCAGTCAGTAAGTCAGTTGACAGTGGCCTCTGGTGGATTTACACCAGAACAGCAGGTGCGAATGGCTCTCCCAAGAAAAATTTGAGATCTGAAAAAGCATACACAGTGGCTTCTGGTGGATTCATAAAAACAAAAACTGCAAAAAAACGTAGCTTCTGGGACATATTTGGCGCACTCCAGAAAGGTATATAGGGGTAGGTTTTCAGAATGATCCTGGGTTGAAAAATGTAAAAATGAAATAAAATAGAATCACCTTTTTAACATTTATTTAGGATTTAAAATTCAAATCCAGCTAGATCTACTTGTTTGGTAAATAAAAGCAAATTTCTCATATATCTACTAAAAGACAGAAAATAATAACTTTTCAAACTGTATTACACATTTTGCATATTTAAAAAAAAAACTGTGAAAATAATATAAAAACTAAACACGCATTTACATAAATAAATAAATAAATTCAATGATGGGCTAAAAAATCTGTGAAATATTTCTTGTGGGCCTAGTCATGACCCAACACTGGGTCAAACATTATCAAACCTAATATTGGTTTGATTTTTTTATTCAAGTAAATTTCAATTACACTTTTTAACACAATGGTTGGCTTTGTCCACATTTGACCCAACGTTGGGTTACAACAACCTAGCATTTTTTACACTAATCTCAGAGCTATTAGTCTCACCAAAAAAATTCAAAATCATTTTACAGTTATGTCACAGTTTTGATGAAAAATTGTTCCACAGGTTCTACTTATGCTGCTAATCCCAGCAGATTTTAGATGTTACATTAAAGGGGAAGTTCACCCATAACTACACTTTAACTGTTTTATGCACTACATGGGTCTAAAGCAGGGGTGGGCAAACTCAGTCCTGGAGGGCCGGTGTCCTGCACAGTTTAGCTCCTACTACTCAAACACACCTGCTTATAGATTCTAGTGATCTTGAAGACGCTGATTAGCTTGTTCAGGTGTGTTTGACTAGTGTTGGAACAAATCTTTTCAGGGACACCGTCCCTCGAGGATCAAATTTGCCCATCCCTGGTCTAAAGTAACCCGTCTAAGCTTTTTTTTTCCTATATCTATTTTATAGCTTGTGCATCAAAGGATTAAGAGTAATACACTTTAAATAATGCTGGGTTGTCATGACCAGAGCCATACAGAATTTACAGACAATTTTGTAGCTATTTCTATACAGAATGAAACGGAATAAAAATGTGGGTTTATATGGAATGAAAAATGTAAAACACGAAATAAAGAAATTTTTAACATTTCTTTAAGGTTTATGATGCAAATCCAACTAGATCTACTTGTTAGGTAAACAAAGCAATTTTCTCATATAGTACATCTACTAAAAGACAGAAAATAATTAGTTTTGCATATTGGTTTACAAAATCAGTGAAAATAATATAAAAACTGAACACACATTTACAAAAGTACATAAATAAATTCAATGATGGTTTAAAAAACTCAGTGGAAGATTCCTTTTGGGCCTATGACCCAACACTGGGTTAAACATCAAACCTAACATTGGGTTGATTTTATTTTCAGTTAAATTTAAAATACACTTTTTAAACACAATGGATAGATTTATCCACATTTGACCCAAGGTTGGGTCACAACAACCTAGCATTTTTTTACACGGTAATCTCAGAGGTATTAGTCTCACCAAAACAGTTCAAAATCATAACAGTCCCAGTTTTGATTAAAAAAATTCTACGACTGCTTCTGCTCAGCAGGTTTTAGATGTTACATTAAAGGGAAAGCTCACCCAAAGCTGAAAAGTCTGTCATTTACTCACTTGTCACAAACCCTTAATGAGTTTATTTCTCCTGTTGAACACGGCAGAAGATATTCTGAAGAAACCTGTAATCACTCACTTCCATAGTATTTCTTCTTCCTATATGGAAGTCAATGGAACAGGTTTTCATCTTTCTTCATGTTTCTTTTTGTGTTCAACAGAAGAAAGAAACACATTAGGGGTCGGAACCACAAAAGAAAAAGTATAGTCATTAAACTTTCATTTTTGAGGGAACTTTCCCATTAACCAAATTCAAAGTGGTTCGATTTATGAAGAAAAAGGAAGAAAAACAAGCCATGATAGGCAACACATCACAAGTTTGCATGAATTCAGCAATAAAATGTCAAGATGGACATCTAACCTGCCACATCCTATATTATCACATGGCCATTTTCACAATTTATGTCAAGCACAGTTGGTTTCACTAGTTTCACTGTTCAGTCTGTTTTTTTCCCGCTTTCTAAAAGACATCAATCCAGTTTAAATGGGACCATATGCGATTAAACAACCTAAATATGTGGCTAGTCAATGGCAGCGAGAACATTAACACCCAGCAGGATGTCTGAGCCACCGTTCAACTCTATAATACAAAAGAGTTTCATACAAATACAGTAAATACAGCATTTCAAGTCTTTAAGAATGAAAAGTCACTTTAGTTTAGGTCACAATTCACAGTGCTAGCTTAATAAACTACTATTTAGCTGTTTATTATTAGTTAGTAAGGTTTTGAGTAGGATTAGGGATGCAGAATTAGACAATACTTTATAACTACTAATGAACAGATAATATCTCAATAGGCAAGTAGTAAACCAGTAGTTAATAGCATGAATTGTGACCTTAACTAAATATGGAGCCAGATCAGTCTTGAAAATAATACATTTACGATATAAAATTCATACACGCACAGCACAATTCACAAATACAAAATCATTTGTACATTCAAGGCACAATTCAGAAATACAACACACAATTTGTAAAAATTATAAATATTTTAGCCGAATGACTTGGATTTGTGTATTTACGACTTGTGTTTTGAATTTACGAGTTGGATTTATTCATTGTTGAATTGTGTTTTGAATTAATTAATTAGATTTGTGCTTTTGCGAAATGTGTTTTGAGTTTAAGAATTGGATTTGTGCATTTACAAATTGTGTTTTGAGTTTTCGAATTGGATTTTTGTATTTTTTTAATTGTGTTTTGAATGTACAAATTGGATTAGTGAATTTTTGAATCATGTTTTAAATTTACGAGTTGGATGTGTGGATTTACGAATTATTTTTTGAAATTACAAATTGGATTTGTGTATTTACAAATTGCGTTTTGAATTTACGAATTGGATTTGTGTATTTACGAATAGTTTTTTGAATTTACAAATTGGATTTATGTATTTTTGAATCATGTTTTAAATTTACGAATTTGATTTGTGTATTTACAAATCGTGTTTTGAATTTATGAATTGGATTTGTGTATTTACGAAATGTGTTTTAGTCACAAATTGGATTTGTGTATTTACAAATTATGTTTTGAATCTGTGAATTGGACTTGTGTATTTTTTAATTCTGTTTTGAATTTATGAATTGGATTTGTGTATTTTTGAATCGTGTTTTGAATTTACAAATTGGATTTTTTTATTTCCGAATTGCGTTTTAAATTTACAAATTGGATTTGTGTATTTTAGATTCCTGTTTTGATTTTACGAATTAGATTTGTGTATTTACGAATCGTGTTTTGAATTTATGAAATGGATTTATGTATTTACGAATCGTGTTTTGAATTTATGAAATGGATTTATGTATTTACGAATCGTGTTTTGAATTTACGAATTGGATTTGTGTATTTATGAATCGTATTTTGAATTTATGAATTGGATTTATGTATTTACGAATCGTGTTTTGAATTTACGAATTGAATTTGTGTATTTATGAATCGTGTTTTGAATTTATGAATTGGATTTGTGTATTTACAAATTGTGTTTTAAATTTCTAAATTGGATTTTGCAAATGTAACTTGTGTTGTTAATGTATGAATAATATTTTGTTAAAGTATTATTTTTGAGACTGATCCTGCTCCATACTAAAATGTTACAAAAAATTCTTAAAGTTGAACACTAGGCATCTCAGAAACAACTGTATCACTACTCTTAAAAGTCTCATAAATGTTGGTGCTGATAGCCTAGTGATAAGTTCATCAACATGTATAGCACAATACAATCTTAATAAAAATATTTCCATTTTGTTTTTGGTCAAATACAGTTCTGTAAGTTAAAAGTACTACTAACACTATAGTATATTTTCTATAGTTTATATATTTACTGTAGTATATTTTCATGTGGGTGTCTGACAACAGAAAATTCTGGCATTAAATAATGATAATTGGCATAAAATGCTCTTAAAATGACAATAATATTGTTAATCGCAGTATATTTTAATGCAATATATCTTAGGACAAAAAATAGATATCGTGACAGCTTAATGTTAATAAAGATTTATAAATGCTGTCAAAAAATCTATTGTTTGTTATTGTTCATACAAGTAAATAAATGAACTGATATGAATTAATGTAAACTTACTCTGTTTTTTTATGATTCTTTTATTATACTTTTTCCGTTTAGTTTTTATATTTGCTTTTTTACCATTTTTTTTTTGTCCCCTCCAAAAAGTGTACAAATTTAAGGAGTAGCTTGTAATTGCGGTAATATCTTCAGTCAGTCAGTCAGTGTTACAATAAATATATTTTTGCTGCTGAAGTATTGTCATATACGATGAAAATACAGCAAATAAAAGCCATTATCACCACTGCCAAAATGAAAAGTCATGATGAACAATAAATGGTCATATCTGGCCTGATCTACCACACACCACAGTAAACTAAATGTATTATAAACCTCAGCTTTCAGATGTCCGAAAATATGATGAATTCAGAAAACATCGGTTTATCAATCTAAACATTTTTGCTTCCTAAAAAATAAATAAATATATATATACTCACTGAAATAAGCAAAGCAGAACTACTGTACATGAAACAGTTCAATAAGACTGTCAGTCAATGTTTCTGGAATTAAACATACTGAGTATTGCTGCTGGGCGTAAAAATCAAGACGACTTTGATAGACATATTCAAAAATTAATGTCAATATTAATAGCAGATACGGAGCAGGTGCTGTTCCATCTTGCCCACAAGCCCTGATCAACAGTAATTAAAGATGACAGTGATACAGTATATACATCTGAAGAGCTCAAGCACTGTCAACTTTTACCCTCATCTGAACATCTGTGTCTTCAAACATATCAGGGCCTCAGTTCTGGAGAGAGATTTCCTCCGACTATGTAAGAGACTTAGATTTAATTGCAAATGTGATAGAGTTTTTTTTAATTTTTTTTTATGTAATCTGAAAGTAGTTCTTGAATGTAGACATCTCATATGAATAATACTCATAGTTGCCTCTTTATCAAGTGGCTGATTTTAAAACTGCGGGTACATTTTGCGACTCCAAGATAAACCTTAGAAAAACAATGTAAATTTAAACAAATTATGAATGATAACAGTTTATATTGTTATATTTAAAAGATGTGGTAACACTCAACTAATAAAACACAATAAGGTAGGTTCATATTTTCACGAACACACACACAAAAAAAAAAATGAACAATGCATATTTAATGAAAAACAGTCATTCATTGTTAGTTCATGTTAACTCATGGTGCATTGAATGTTAACAAGCAAAAATGATTAATTTTAATAATGCATAAGTTTTGTTCATAATTGGTTGATGTCATAAATACATTACCTAATGAATCCTAATTGCAAAGTATGACCAAAAATGTTTTCATGTGTATAAATTTAATTTAAACACTCCCACTAAATCTATTTTTGACCATCTCTGCCTTCTGAATCAAAGATTCAGCTTCAGTTATCATGAACTAATTAAATCCACCTTTCCACCTTTTTGTGTGTTTACTTCACTAAGTTACATAAACATTTGCATTAGGTATATTTTTTTTTGTGTAATTTTTAAAATTTTGGTTATAAAAAATACTTTACGGTCAACTCTGTTACATCAGAAAGGCAGAACAATCTTTAAAATGCTGAGAGAATTTTTTTATTTTTGCACGAACCATCAGGAGCATGCATACAAAAACACAATATAAAGGGTGGCATTATTAAAAAAAAACTAATAATGGTAACAAAATAAAATCCACAAAGCATAATGTGCATAGTTTTATAATTCATACATCCAATGATTTTAAGAATTAACAGAGGAATCAAAAAAACTATTATAATAATTGATACATTTTTTTTAAAAATCTTTTTGCTTTTTTACCAATTTCACATTAGAATTTAAAAAAAAAAAATCTGAATCAACACAAAAACTGTTAATGTCGGAGATGACTTAGCAAGTTTCTGTTTGTGTATGTGAAATTTTGCCAATAAAATAAGGAGATTAACAATATATTGAAAACTTTTGTTGATTTTTTTCATAATAATAAAAAAATATATTTTAGTGTAAAATAATACCTAAGTTTTGTCATTTTAAAAATATATTTTGCTAGATCCTTCCAGAAACTGTTTACAACATTGCATTAAAAAATGATGATGGCTTTTTTTTTTTAACTGCTCTACAGAAACTACAGATGTCCTCCATTTCAATGTACTTTGATAATAACATTTTTACTGGGTAAATTGTATGTATTTTAAAATGAATTTCTTTAATTTTATTGTTAATGGAGAAGGGTGTTAACTAGGCTCTTTTTCAATTAATATTAACTATAAGAGTTCCAGAAACATTTGCCTCTAGGAGCAATTTTTTTTTGCTTCTGAAAAATATCACGAATGTGTTTGGTAGTACATTTTTTATCAGTCAACTCAACACTTTCTAAATGTAATTTTGGGTTTACAACAGACAGAGAAATATAGCAAAGATAATTATTTAACAAGTTTAATAATTTTAACAGGGATAGATTTAATAACTAATTAAATTCTCTAAACAGTATTTTGAAATTGTAGACATGAATTGTTCATGTAATAGAATAAATTGTCGAAAAGTTTTAAAAATGCTAGGAGAAAAAGCACGTGACTTGCTCCAAGTGATGTAATTTCTTCTGGCGGGAAACTCTTGAGGCATGTAATTATGTTCCCCATTAATATGAGTAAATTTTTAGGATAACTCCAATAGATTAAATGTCAACTCTGTTATTGTAGTATTTCAGTGAATTTCTTATGAACTTTTTATAAACACTAATATGATATCAAATGCATAAAATTACATTCATAAAATTACATACATCCAGCCCCGGCTGGGCCAGTTGGCATTTCTGTGTGAAAAACATGCTGGATTGAAGTTGGCAGTTCATTTTACTGTTATATTTTTATATTTTCAGTCATATGTATGGGTGTTTCCCAGTACTAGGTTTAGGCTGGAAGCAAGTGGTCCTCACTGGCATCCGCTGTATAAAACACATGCTGGAATAGTTGGTTCATTCTGCTGTGACAACCCCTGACAAATAAAGGGACTAAGCCGACAGAAAATGAATAAATGACATGACATGGGTGCTCCGGTTTCCCCCACAAGTCCAAAGGCATGCGGTACAGGTGAATTGGGTAGGCTAAATTGTCTGTAGTGTATGTGTGTGAATGAGTGTGTATGGATGTTTTCCGGTGATGGGTTGCAGCTGGAAGGGCATTCGCTGCGTAAAACATGTGCTAGATAAGTTGGCGATTCATTCCACTAAGGCGACCCCAGATTAATAAAGGGACTAAGCTGAAAAGAAAATGAATGAATGATGATATGCCATTAGGTATTTGGTTTGAGGATAGTATCTTGAACATAAGCTCAAAATAGTGGAAAGGTATCAACTCTATTTGTGGTTTAAACAGTTTAGCAATAATTTAAACTACAATTAGTTACAGAATAAAATGTTCCCTTTTACATTTAAGCTCTAGAGTGAATTATTTCACATGGACTGTCCTTTTATAATTCAGTGAATTCAGTTTTCTCATGGTCAATTCCTATTATGTCCACTAGGTGGCATTAAACACCTTACTGTTGTTTTCACATCTCTGCGTGACGAAGGAAAACACGCAGGTCTGTCCTGGCAATCCAGTACAAAGACCAGTTTAGTTATATCAAAAGAGGTATGTCATGCTATTGTACCATATTTTCGATCTGCCATTAATTAATGATTGATTTGTCTGGTTTTTCAATTATTTGTGAAATATGTATACCTTCATATTAGACCTTTTGTTTGTTGTCATAATTGACAATTCAGAAAAGTGCTAGAAATATTTCTCAGGGATTTCAGTTCACATTTTGTCTAGTAACAGTACTCAGGCAGGCTGTGGTGATTAATCTCTGCTCAGTTGGTTCTAATTGGCCCAAAGTGTCAGAAGAAAATATTCTCCAAACCATTATTACACCAGCAGCAGCATAAAACATTACAAATTGAGGTAAAGTTGGTTTTATATTCGCACATTCGTTCAGTGGCAACTTGTGACATGCTCCCTAAATTATTTATTTACCATGCCTCGTTGAACATTAGGTCTGAAATAGCATGTAAAAATGACTTCAAAACAACATTTGCACTATTTAATCGACTAAACAATGTTGTATTTTCAGGGGTGTCCAGGAGGTCCTAGAGGGCCAGTGTCGTGGAGAGATCAGCTCCAACCCTAATCAAACACACTTGAACCAGCTAATCAAGCTCTTACTACGTAGGTATACTAGAAACTTCCAGGCTGGTGTGTTGAAGCTAAAGTCAGCAGGACACCAGCCCTCCAGGACTGACTTTGGACACCCCTTACTTAGGTAGTCCTTGGTTGCTAATATGATTTCCCCATTTACAATTTGTAAAGAATACTTTTCTGAAATTATATTACTAAGGATTAAGTTACAATGTGCGAAAATAAAGCTGACTTTTCCTTACTTTGATACAAGGCCTGCTTTTGTGTTGTTTATGACTAATTCTGACCCAACCGTCCCAATGACTCATCAGACCCATTTTTTTGTCCAGTTTCGGTGAGCTCATGTGAATTGTCACCTCAGTTTTCTGCTGACAGGAGTGTGACCAATGTGGTTTTCTGGTGCTGTAGATTGTATAAACCCTACCCACATAGCAAAATATCTCTGGCCCAGCTCTGGCCCACACAATCAGCTTTTGCTTGGCCCACACGCTGCAGTGAATTACGGTACATGATTGGAACAAGTCTGGCATCCATACGTGGTCCAAACACGGACCATATCTGGGCCAAGTCTCAGCCAAGTTAATAGCTCATAACTGGACCTGAACTGGGCCGGTTATGTTGGTGTGTCAAGATTGCGTTGAATTTGATAAACTGCGCTTTTTCTCAAAGTGACCTGATTGGTGGATTTTTTTTTACTCAAAAATAATGTACTTTAAAAGTGGGTAAAGAAAGGCCAAACGTAGGTGGCTCACAAATACATTTTTAACATCTGGTCCAAATACTACATTTGATATCTGACCCAAGTCTTTTGTGCTGCTTTAAAGACAGTGCCACCTCTGCCAAACCCGGGCCATGTTTGGCCCACATGCAGTATGCCAGTGCCGTACGAATGTCTGTTGGGCCAGCTTTATGCCAAATCTAGGCCAGAATTCTTTGTTACCTGGGTAGAGATGGTTATGGATGAAATTACCAGTAGATCATCAGTTTTAGAAAAATGACCTAAACAATGCCACAGTCAAAGCCACTTAAATGGATAGTTCACTCAAAATAAAACTCAGAAATTTTCTTCCTTTGAACTCAAAGGAGGATATATTGAAGAAAGCTGAAGGAAAAAAAAAACAGCTTTTTACTTTAATAGTATTTATTTTTGTTCCAAATTCTTTAAAATGTCTTGTTTTGTGTTTAACAGAAGGAAGAAATGCACAGTTCAGAACCACTTGAATGTAAGTAAATGGTGAGTAAATGCACATTTTTGGGTTAACCATCCATTTAATTTACCTTTCTTCCTCATTCTGATGTAAATACCGTAACACATTAGTTGCCACCTTGTGATTGGCTGATTAGATATTTGCATTAACACACAGTTGAAAAGTTGTACAAAGCAAAGTGACCTGCGGTTGTCGCCACACTGTAAAAAAAGTCATGACAGCAAATGTTTTTATGTTACTTTAACTAACTTGGACCAGTTAATCGGATTTCAACTACATTTTTATTTATTTATATAAAGTTTAACTTAATATCTGTTGTTAGTTTCTCTGATGTAAGTTGAGAAATGTTAGGGAGCAACATTTTTTATAGTGTATTAAATGTAAAACTTAATGTAATTCAATCGTAGTAAGCCATATCCAGCTGCAGGCATCTTCTATTTTCATCACATGCTCTCTTTTTTTGTACCCTAGAGATATGTACACCTTTTGTTGAAGTCTCGGTATGCTTATGTAACAAGCTTATGGCCTGGTTTTAAAAGCATCTTCGGTGCTGCTGCTGCTGGGAGTTGCTCAAAGTGGAATTTCCTGCCATTTTGCAATGTTCTCTCAGTATTTCGGAGATCAGATTGGCAGCTGTCCTGCTGTGCAAGGGACAGATAAGAAAAGCCTTCAGACAGCAATCAGCTGCAGGTTACAGTACGAAACAATGGCCAAATCACCACAGAGAGATGTGAAGTTTCGATATGTCTAAACTAGTGCATGTATGAGAAGTAAATAAGGGCATTGTGTGTACATCATATGAGTTTTTTTTTACACAGAATCTTATCAGTCTTATTTGATCAAGTTTATACTCATGTGACAACCAGGAAAGGAGGATATTTTGGCACATGTAATGGCATCTTGTCTAATTAAAATTAAAAAGGTCTGATCAGATGTTGCACAAATGAAAGCAGATTTCTATAAGGATGCTGTTGCGAGCAATCTGAAAGAACTTTTAATGATTGACTAAACCTTTTATTACTCCTTTCATTGTTAAGTTTAAAATGTCTGAACTGTTTCTTTTTAAGTGAAGTTATTATTGTTTTGCTCTCTTCC
Organism: Danio rerio; assembly: GCF_052040795.2. Lineage (NCBI taxonomy): Eukaryota > Metazoa > Chordata > Actinopteri > Cypriniformes > Danionidae > Danio > Danio rerio. The sequence continues at coordinate 16,176,428 of NC_141023.1, forward strand.
ATTTTAGTTTCCAGCACAACACATCATAGTTTCAATCCTAGTCCACATGAACCGGAAGTTCCTTCAGACATTTATCAAAGTCCCTTAAAGGCAAGTCATTTTACTCCCAACTTTGAAACATCTTTGATGCAAGTGCAGCTCCTGTCTGTTTTGAATGGAGAAACATCAAATGCTACAAATTTCACATTAAATTTCATATTTGGAATCAACAATGGAATTGAACAACAACTGCCTCTTAAACTGCACTTCTAAATGTTCCAATCAAACAAACAAACAAAAAATAAATAAAGCAAGTTCCTTTGAAATGAACGGCGTATGTGGAAATGTATTTATGATAATGATAAAACTACCTCACGTTAATTTCAGATTAGAAAACCAGAGAACTTCTGTTGAAGTGTAGTTGGGTCGTTAAAAGAGATTTAGAGATTTTGTTGGTGCCAGTGAAGAATAAATTTCTAGCTTTATGTAGTTCACAAGTGTCTAGACCAGTTTCTGGAGGGCTGCAGCTCTGCACAGTTTAGTACCAACCCTGCTTCAACACACTTAGCTGTGGTCACACTGCACTTTCCCCCCCATAGACTTCCAGTCATATGTAGCGAATGCGTCAGACCGGAAACGCAAGTTAGTGCGTCAGACTGGAAACGCAAGCTAGTGCGTCAGGTTTTGCGAGTGTTGCTAAATCGGATATGGTTGCGGCCGGAAGTTAACGAGAATTGTTTATATTATTTATTAAATTTCCCATTTATTGTATTTTATTAACGCATACTTTACGCCTACCCGTTGAACTGTTCAAGCTTGGTGAACTGCGAAATCGCATCACTTGACTGCGCGAGACCAATCGAGGATCAAAACATGACCTCTCAAGACAGGAATTTAAAATATTGAGCAATCGCTTGTTTTTTTAATGTCTGATCATCTTGTTTAATCCCGCATCTTTTCGCAGCGCTGTACGACAGAATTTCGCAAGCTCAAACTCTAGTGTGACCGCAGCTTTACTTGTAGGTTTCAGACAAGCCTGAAACACTCAATTAGTTTGATCAGGTGAGTTTAATTAGGCTTAAAGCTAAACTGTGCAGAGCTGCGGCCCTCCAGGAACTGGATTTTACACCTGTGATGTAGGTCAATGGTCTCAAACTCAATTCCTGGAGGGGCACAGCTCTGCACCGTTTAGCTCCAGCCACCTCCAACTCACACCTGCTTGGTGGTCTTGAACACCTTGATTAGTTGGATCGGCTGTATTTGGATATTTGATTATGATTTCAGCAAATCTGTGCGGAGCTGCGGCTCTCCAGGATTCGAGTTAGAGACCTATGATGTAGATATTTCTCATGTCTGTGAGACCAATGTTACAGCAAATTTGACGACACCAAAGGACTCATAAAAATGAAGCTGCAGAAACTGTCGTGAAAACACGTCTAAAATGAGCCCTTTCCCCAGCGAACTACCAATCAATGACTGACTTGTTTTGTAAAGTCAAATCATCTTTCTTTTCTTACTAGAGCATCCGTATTGACAATTGCATTGTTCTCTATTCAAAACTATACAAGCGGCATGTTTTGTGTATTCTATTTAGTTTTATTGTACTGTATTGATATAAACTCACCGGACACTTTATTAGGTATACTTGTCCATCTGCTTATTGATGCAAATTTCTAATCAGCCAGTTAAATGGGTTAACCAGGGGTATGACGCTGACAACAGAGGTGAGGATCCACATGCAGGTTTAGAATTGTTAGGCAAGCAGTGGTCAATACAGGGGCAAACAGATGTATGAGGGCAATCCAGAGTCAAAGTCAAAATAACAGGCAGATGGTCAGAGGCAGGCAGCAAACAGAATTAAACAGAAAGGCAAGCAAGGCTAAGGTCAAAACACAGGAAAACAAGAAAAGGATAACGCGTTGTAATGTCACTTTACAGCTAACAAGACTCAGCAACAGTGTGTTTCTGTGCTGTTTATGTAGTGCAGTAATCAGTCCTTGAGCAGCTTCAGCTGTGGAAGTGTAATTAGTAAGGATCTGGAACATGTGTGTGAACAGAGTGCATGTATGAAGTTGTAGTCCATGAACTTGCAGATTTGTTGTTCTATGTGTGTTTGAGTGTTTACCAGCGAGCTCTGGTGGTTAGATCGCTGGTGATCATGACACATGACAGCAAATCAATGCATTTAGGCATGTAGACATGGTCAAGATGATCTGCTGCAGTTCAAACCAAGCATCAGAATGGGGAAAAAAGGTGATTTAAGTGACATGATTGTTGGCGGCAGATGGGCTGGTCTGAGTATTTCAGAAACTGCTGATCATTTCTGACTATTGCTGACTATTTTAGAAGCAAGGCAAATGCCAGAGGTAAGAGGAGAATGGCCAGACTGAATTGAGCTGATAGAAAGGCAACAGTACCTCTAATAACCACTCGTTACAACTAAGGTATGCAGTAGAGCATCTCTGAACACACAACATGTCAAACCTTGAGGCAGATGGGCTACAGCAGCAGAAGGTGCCACTCCTGTCAGCTAAGAATAGAAAACTGAGGCTATAGTTCGCACAGACTCACCAAAATTGGACAATAGAAGATCGGAAAAGCGTTGCCTGGTCTGATGATTCATGATTTCTCCTGCAACATTTGGATGGAAGGGTCAGAACTTGACGTCAACTACATAAAACCATGTATCCACCCTGCCTTGTATCAACGATTCAGGTTGGTGGTGTAATGGTGTGAGGGATATTTTCTTGGAACACTTTGGGTCCATTAATACCAACTGACCATCGTGTCATGATGTCAATGTTACAGCCTACCTGAGTATTGTTGCTGACCATGTCCATCCCTTTATGACCACAGTGTACTCATTTTCTGATGGAAAGCAGGATAACGCGCCATATCATAAAGCGTAAATCCTCTCAGACTGGTTTCTTAAACATGACAATGGTTTGCTGTACTCAAACGGCCTCCACAGCCACAAGAACTTATTCAATCCAATAGAGCACATTAGGGATGTGATGGATGTGATGGATGTGAGATTTGCATAATGGATGTGCAGCCAACAAATTTTGCTATCATGTCAATATGGACCAATATCTCTGAGGAATATTTTTAGAATCTTGTTGAATCTATACCATACAGGATTAAGGCAGCTCTGACGGCAAAAGGGGGTCCAATCAGGTACTAGTAAGGTGTACTTAGTAAAGTGGCCGGTGAGTGTATTTCCAACTAAAACTTAATATTTAGTTGGGGGTGGGGTTTATTTTGCACCTTCCTTTCATCTTTCACTCACAGCAAACTAATGGTTAGAGGGGTGTGGCTGAGCATGTTTCACCCAATCCGTACTACTGACTTCATCAGAGAAGCACTGCTATTCCAGAGCAGAAGCATATAGTCAGACATGAATTAAAGATTACCAAACAAAGCAGATTTTTGTTTAGTTGATTAATTTTATAGCACAGATTAATTTGCGATTTTAGGACGAACAAAATATGCGCTAGCAAAATAATCATTGTAGCCAATTTGTCAAACTGACATCATCAGAGAAGGGCTGCTATTCCAGAGCAGAAGTAAATAGTCAGATTTGGATTAAAGATTACCAAACCAAACAGTTTACTTGTAGCGGTTTACCTTGCACAGAATAATAATTATAATTTTTTACTTTAGGACTATTAAAAAATGGGCTAGCAAAATATTAATTGGAGCCTAAATTCTGATTTCATTCTGTGGACTTTAAGAAGTGTCCGATTTGCAGTTTTGGTGTGAAATTCTGCTGGTTATATGGAAGCTACATTCTAAATTCTAAACATTCTAAATCCTACATGTGGGACTGTGCTCTCAGGGCTAAGAAATAACAATTGCACATGTGGGACTGTACTGCTCGGGGATAATCATTTAAATATGCTTTGCAAGATGCTTATAAGAAAAAATTGGATTCGTAAACCATGGTGTGTGTGGTGTGTGGACTTACAGCTTGCAATCGGTGGCTGTTTTTCCTATAAATGTAAATAATAAATGTTTATTAGTATCTATTATTAGCATTCAGTAATCTTTATTTTGTATCTGCACTGTAAAAAATGTGCGGGTCCATACAAATCATTTATGTTGTCCCAACACAAAATCGATTACCTCAACAAATTCAAGTGGATTGAACATAAAACAATTAATCTATCCCCAAGAAATCTCAAGAACTGTGTTGTTTCAGCTCATTTTAAATAAGTAGCTTGAACAAGCAGCTAAATATATATTGTTTCAGTGTGAATGTGTACCTGCAGACTATGAGGGATGCCATAGTGATCATGTTAAGCAGATATGGGTTGTTTTGTGCTGATAAACCTGCCGGATAACATCTCACACTGTTTTTACACCTGGAACTGCAGGTCATCAGATTAACACACATGTACACAGTGCAATACCACTTATGTATTGCATTTGGCAGTGAGTTGATGTGATATATAGTGCCATTTTCTTGAGTTTAAAGGTGATCAAGTGAAAGGATTGAAAATCTGTGCAAGGGGGTGAAACATTCATCAGATATGCACTAACGCCGAGGCCTCAAGTTAGCAAATATAACAGGACAGGAGTGTATGGTATGCTTGATGAGAAGATGCATGTGTGTGTGTGTGTGTGTGTATTTGTGCTTGGAAATCCTCCAGTGTTGCATTTTTCCAGCATTTGTCAGAACGGGGTGAGTGTGGGTTTCTCTGGTAAAGTCATCAGAGAGACCACAGGAGATTGAAGAATTTTGTCCAGGTAATGCTTTCGTGTGTGTGTGTGTGCGAGTGTGCATGTAGGCATAACACTGAAAGTACAACACAATAAAAAGCGTTTGCTTTTATTTGCAATTATATTGCTTTGTTTATTAAGCTAGTTATTTAAGTTAAATAAGTAATTAGAACTATATTAAAGGGTCACGAAACACCAAAGCACATTTTTTTTGAGACGTTGACAGTCATATATGCGTCCCATGTTGCTAAAAACACTATTAGGACACATATATTTAGCTAAAAAGTGAAAATTGCTTGGTTTTGTGTTATTTTGAGCAAATTGGTTCTTACGATTTTTAGAAAAAAAATTTTAAGCTGCGTCAGGATGATTAGAACCTTGTGGATGTCTGTACCGGTGGGTACAACGTTACGTCTTTGAGTTTTCAGCATTAATTAATGAGAAAGACTTGGTTTAAAACAATCAGCTGGCAAAATTTGTATCGTCAGCAGTAATCTTTCAGTTTTTAAAGACATACCTTAGTCAAAATGATTTAGTTACTAAGTTTACAGTGCGTTAATATCACTACAACATTATGGACTGTTAGATCCGCTGTAAATGCTGCTCTCTGAATGTAAACACCTTAAACTATTACAGTCATGTGGAAATTTTCGTCGCGCATGATTTTCGCTGCATTTTGTGACAGGATAGTCTATACACACGACAGTTTGATGCTATTCTCTGCATCTACTGGGAAATGCATTTTTTTTTCTCCCATTGGGTGTGCGTTATCAAATTCCATTAAAACAAAACTCTTTTAACAGTTCCTCGCATCCAATATCTTGTTTGTCCGAGGGCATGCATGAAATGTTCCTGAATGAAAGTGCAAGTGCCAATCTATTGTTAAAGTCAATAAATCAAAAATGAAACACTCGGAATTACATAAAACTCTGGAGGAAATGTGGATCGTGTGGTGATGCATGTGCTATATCGTGTAAAACGGGATCATAAAAGGAACATTCAAAAAGCGTCTCATGTAAACAACTTAATCATATTGTTGTCTTATTCAGATTAAGGCAAATAATTCCATTACTAATGTCCATATAAACGTGGTCACTTTCTATCTCTCCTGCTTCTGTTTGTGTTGCTGCAGTGCATGTACTGAAACTCCCCTTTTCACGCAAACCCTTCCCTCTTTCATCACTCAACACTCCCACCTACACAGAGCTTGACTCACCCACTTTCCTGACTTTTTTCAAACTAGAGGTGTGAAAACACCCTGCTGAGACAATGGGGGTCTTCATGGCCCTTTACATCTAAAATGGTTAAATTGGTGACTAGTTTTTATTTTGTGCTGTTTTTTCAATTATAAAGACAATTTAAGTAAAAATAATTATACTGAACACATTTTTATTATGTATATATTATATTATTATGACTGAAAAGTATACTGGAATTAGAAATGATTTCTTTTGTATTAATAACATGTTTTATTCACATGTGGAAATGCCATCAAAACGTTTCCAAATATTGACAGAGCCATAAAAAAGTTAAAACGCTTTAGAGAGAATGCTGTTTTCTTGAAAATTAAGAAAATGGATCTTCTTTCTGTTTTTTAGTTTAAAAGCCCCCTTAATCATAAATTTAAGTAACATTTAAATATTAGTTTTCCGTTAAATAAAGTTGTTTGTTAAAATTAATTAACTAAATGTTTTTTACAACCAAAACTTGTAACAATCTTAATGTAAGTTAAAGTTAATGTATGTTTGGAAATTGACTGTTTCATTATTAAATCAAATTTTGTATCTGTTATTACTGACTAACATTGAACAGTGTATTGCAGTTTATATTATAACATTGTGGCATTTTATGTGACATTTCAAAAACGTTTTGTTCTCATATTCTTTTACAACTTGTTTAAATACTTTAGTTGTGTGTTTATTGTTTATTGTGTGTAAATTTTGTGACTTTAAAAAAAACAAACAAACAAAAAAAACGAAAATACCTTTGTCATTGAATACCTTTAATGTACTGTACCTTTTGTCAAAAACACAATAAAAAAAAAATTGTGACTTTTTATTTAGAAAATCCAATATTTCAATTTCACTTTATGTTCGTAATTATAAAAATATTATATTTTTACCATAATATTTTAATCTATAGTGTTTTTAAACCCTAAAACGGCCTGCTTCAGTCTTTAAAAACTCATTTATCAAAACAAATATGTGATAATACATGATTAAAGTCAGTGGAAGAAAGGTGGTGCTTAAGGATCTGGCCTGATAATACAAAGGTCGCAGGTTCAATTGTTGGCGAAGACATCCAAGATTCATGAATTATGCCTCTGTTTTATCTCTGTACCCTAAAGCAAGGCAATTACAATAGTTATAAAATCCGTCTGCTTACTGCCAAGTAGGTCTTCAGCTCTTCTGACGTTAATGGAAAACACCAAACATTTATAAAACCTATGACAGAACCCAACTGCGTTCCCTGCTCCATTTCACATCAGTAATTAGAAAAACAAACAAACAAACAAACAAACAAACAAACAAACAAACAACCCCCATGATCGCAATACTTCTGTGGTAAAGTCAAGCGAGCCCAAAACAATCAACTGCAGTTTTGTTATTTGTTCCTTGCTAGTGTTTACACAGTCCGACCAGGAATTTATGACCCACTGTACAAGGTCAAAGGTTTGCTCGTCGGTTAACCACTTGACCCGCCGGTCGCCATCACGTTGACATAATTCATATGTTGTGTATGTTTGTGAGTGTTTGTGCGTTCCTTCGGTTCAGTTTGGTCTGTGGGAAGGAGTGTCCACGTCATCCATTACCATTAAAGTCATGACCTTGTACCCCTGAGACATATTGGAATTCGACACATCCACTGCATGCATATGTGTGTGTGTGTGTGTGTGTTTGTGTGCGCATAAGGAGCTTGAGAAGAGTGCTGTGGGAATGTCCTTCAGTACACACAGCCCTAAAAAAAATCCTTATTTTCCTTCCTTGCCTCCGCATGAGGAACATCCACTTCCTGCCTGAAAGAGCTGTTGCTGTTTCTGATGCGTGTTTGTGTGTCTGTGTCTCTAGGACAATAAACTACCAGACTGTTTATGAGGAAACATCAAGTGCACCAGAGAAAAATGCACAAACAGTGAAAAAAAAAAGAATGAAACAGGAACATTGATGTGTACAAGTACAAGGGCATGCATGATAATCATTGATAATCGTTTCTTAACACGGAAATGTAGTCTAAATTTGAGTGCTGATGCTGTTTGTTTACAGTATAGAGGAGAACACGTGTTGTGTTGGTCATTAAAAGTCTTGCTTGGGCTTATTCTGGTTGCTGCAGTCTATAATGTATAGTTGATGTTTAGTATTGTGTGCACACAGAGGAGAGATGTGGGTTAAAATACATCACTATTTTTGTCAGTCTGGTTCCATGCAAACCTCATGCAATTGTTGTTGTTTTTTGGTAAATGCACTTTTCATTTGTCCATAATTCCACCTTTACAAATTTAGAGGCCATTAGAAGTAGTCAGGATTGTTGACCCGGGGGCACTGCTTACACGATCATAGATCATATGTGGTAATTCATGTCAGTTCTAAATGTTTATAATCTAGTTGCTTATAAACTAATGTTAGTGGCTATAGGTGTATTACCGGTTTGTAAACATTCATGTGTGCGCAAAAAAAAAAAAAAAAAAAAAAAAACGGGAGCGCTAGAATTTACAGTGAGGGAATGACATCTGATGCGGTGCAGAGTTTGTTGTTGTCTTAGAGTTATACTTATATTATTATATTAGTTTATATTATATTAGTTATATCAGTTATACTGATTACATATTACATATATTATTTACATAATGCTTTCAGTGTATTATAACAGCTTGTCACCCAGTGAAAAGCACAGTTATTCGGCAAAATTAATGTTAAAGTGAGCAGCGTTTGTCTGACAGGTCCATTTACGATAGCATCCTCCCAATGGATATTGGATGAGACGAAATGGCCAAGCATCCAGCCCGAAATATACATCTATCTTATTGGAGCTCCAAGTGATTTTACATAAGGGAAGTTAAAGGCCTACAAGTCTTTGGATGCCTATAATTTTGTTCTGCGGTCATATGCAAGAAATAATGTTCCATTATTACCAGATTCAAAACTTTGTAGTGCTAAAAAACCGAGGTTCTACCTAGCCAAAGACAAGGAAAGAAGACGGAACTGTACAAGGCCTGGGTAATCATCAACAAGCAAAACAACTGCATTCTGACAGCGAACTGCACCTGTACGGCAGGGTTTGTCAACTTACATTTTTACATTTCATTCCGAGCAGTCAGTGTCCGTAGTTTAATGAACCATATTTACCTGTTTTACTGAAATCATTGCTGCAATCAAAAACGAGTAATGTGTATGATTCAGCATAGCGTGAACTTACCTGATATTAAACGATAACTGCAGCATCGAGCATTTTTAATTAGGTCCTCACTCCATTCAGCTCTTCTGATGGCTGTTAGCCAAAGACGTCTGCAGTTGGCCTTAAAAGCAGTGTGGTGTACAGTAAAATTTTAGTTTTCAATTTTTTTCTACTTTCGATTTTGTCAACCTATCGCACAACACAACATGTTTGCTATTGCAACCGGTCTTTTTATTGAAACCTGTATGTGTGATTAAACCTCTGTGACATCATGTGTGACATTCCCCTAAAGCAGGCTGGTAGCCAGAGCGGGTTTGGGTGGTTCGAAACACCAACCCCTCTTCTGACAAAGTTCAGAATTTGGCCCCCATATGAGCTCATCTGTCCTCTTTTTGACAGTTTGCCATCATAAATAGTGAAACTAACCAATCGAAGAAGGCTTTAAGAAGAATAACCAATAAAATGACCAATAAAAGAAAACTTTTGTTATTTAAATGGATAAATTCTGCCTGAGGAAATGAGCTGGCCAGGTTATTTGCCAACAGTTTTTATTTTAAAACAAGTTTTAACAGATTCACAATTTTTTTTTATTTATTTATTTTTTTATGATGGATAATAGCAAATTAGCATTTAAAAATTAAGTAATTTTTCGTATTTCTAACATTCTAATCTCATTCATTCATTTTCTTTTCGGCTTAGTCCCTTTATTAATCTGGGGTCGCCACAGTGGAATGAACTGCCAACTTATCCAGCAAATGTTTTACGCAGCGAATACCCTTCCAGCCGCAACCCATCAACAGGAAACATCCATACACGTCCATTCACACACATACACTACTGACAATTTAACTTACCCAATTCACCTGTACCGCATGTCTTTGGCTTGTGTGTGAACCAGTGATCTTCTTGCTGTGAGGCGAACGTGCTCCCACTGCGCTACCGCGTTGTCCTAGACTGTAACTCTAATCGCAGAATCAAGTGACTTTGATTAGATTACGAAAACACAAACTTTTTTTCCATGAATTATCTTGCACTGATTACTTGTTCACTTCAGTGTGCACTAGCAAAATTGAACACTCTATTTTGATTTCACATTGACTTTTTTAGCCCATCACTCACACAAGTTATCTAAACTGAAAGATGCTAAAGCAAGAGCAAGCCAACAAAAGAAAAGACAACTTTATTCTTGAAGAAAAGCTGAGTCAGTTGCAGACATAATGATGATAAATGACTGATGACACGTGACCCCTCAGGACAGGTAAAAAGCTTCATACTAGACCAGCCTGAATACATTCCTGCGTTTCAGTCATGTGATTTCTCACAGTTCAGGTGTGTTTTTTAAAAAAATGACGCCATTCCCAATGAATTTGACTTTCGATTTGCTAATAATTAACATAAATGGACAACTGACATTAACACACTTTAGAACACTATTAATGGTTGCATTGTGGCTTAGAAAGTCGCTGGTTTGAGTTCTGGCTGGGCCAATTGGCATTTCTATGTGGATTTTGCATGTTCTCCCTTTGTTGATGTGGGTTTTCTCTGGGTACTCCAGTTTCCCCCACAGTCCAAAGACATGCAGTTTAGGTGAATTGAATGGACAAAATTGGCTGTAGTGTGTGATTGTGAGAGTGTATGTGTGCTTTCCAGTACTGGGTTGCGGCTGGAAGGGCATCCGCTGTGTAAAACATATGCTGGTATAGTTGGCAGTTCATTCCGCTGTGGTAACCATTAATAAATAAGGGACTGAGCTGAAGGAAAATGAATGAATGAATGTTTTGGAACTATACTGAAGTAAAGTACTTGAATGAATGTGTTGTGGCATTCATTATCAATGTTTTAATTACTATAATATATACAATATAACACTTTATTATAGTATGATTCAAAAACACAAACACTACAAGTATTTACTATAAATTACTGTACACTACCTGACAAAGTCTTGTTATCGATCCTAGTTGTAAGAGAAACAAAGAACAACTTGACTTTTAGTTGATCATTTGGGAAAGTGGCAGAAGGATTTCTCTGATTAATCATCTGTTAAACTGCATATATATATACACATATAAACTTTAAATCTGCTGAAACTGTTCAGCCTTTAGCTTACTGAATTACTTTTTTCAGTTCTGAATTCGTTCTTCGTTTTGTTTTGACAGAAAAATAGCTCATTTGACTGTCCCTGGGTGTGTGACTTGGTAAAATATATAAGAATTGAAAGTACTAAATGGAATTACTTGCATAATCATAAATATTACAACAATTCTTCATAACAATTCCTCAGACTACATGACATAATTGTTCACACGGCACTCCTGGGAAAGCTATCCTACAGTATGTGTTTTCATGTGCTCACAGGTATGAAAGGTATGGCTAGTTTTTTTTGTTGTTTTTTTCCAGCTGATCTTTCATTTCCATAGTAGACATGCATCACAGAAGAGCAATTGTGAAGTATTTGCATGCCAGAAAAGGGCAACTACTTCATTCCTCATGTATTTTCCTGGTCATTCAATGGTTTCTTCCTGTTGAAGGGTTTCACCTGCTATTTTTAAACTATGTTCATTGCTATGTAATGTCACTCAACTACATTCTTTTTAACGCACCACAAGTTTTTGGCAGTGAGGTGAATGGATCTTAGTAAATGTTCATTATTAATTCTGTCTCTGATATTTTTTCATATTTATTCTGCTTTTTAACATTTTCTATCTATCTGTTTATCTATCTATCTATCTATCTATCTATCTATCTATCTATCTATCTATCTATCTATCTATCTATCTATCTATCTATCTATCTATCTATCTATCTATCTATCTATCTATCTATCTATCTATCTGTCTGTCTGTCTGTCTGTCTGTCTGTCTGTCTGTCTGTCTGTCTGTCTGTCAATCCGTCTGTCAGTCCATCCGTCTTTCTACCTACCTACCTACCTACCTCTGTCTGTCCCTCCATCCGTCCCTTCATCCATCCATCCATCCATCCATCCATCCATCCATCCATCCATCCATCCATCCATCCATCTATCCATCCATCCATCCTTCCGTCTGTCCATCTGTCTGTCTTTCTACCTACCTCTGTCCGTTCGTCCCTTCATTCATCCATCCATCCATCCATCTATCCATCATCCGTCCCTCCATCCGTCCCTTTATCCATCCATCTGTCTGTCCGTCCGTCCATTTGTCTGTCTTTCTACCTACCTACCTCTGTCCATCCATCCATCATCCGTCTCTCCATCCATCCCTCCATCCATCCATCCATCCATCCATCCATCCATTCCTCCATTCATACATCCATCATCTGTCCGTCCCTCCATCCATCTATCATCCATTCGTCCATCCGTCCCTTCATCCATCCATCTGTCTGTCTGTCCGTCCGTCCATCTGTCTGACTTTCTACCTACCTACCTCTGTCTGTTCGTCCCTTCGTCCGTCCCTTCATTCATCCATCCATCCATCCATCCACCCATCATCTGTCTCTCTATCCATCCCTCCATCGATCTATCCATTCCTCCATCCATCCATCCATCCGTCTGTCCGTCCGTCCATCTGTCTTTCTACCTACCTACCTCTGTCCATTCGTCCCTTCATTCGTCCCTCCATCCATCCCTCCATCATTCGTTCATCCCTCCATTCATCCCTGCATCTGTCTTTCCATCCATTCATTCATCTATCCATCCATCCATCCGTACATCCATCCGTACATCCCTCCATCTATCTATCCATCCATCCGTCTGTCTGTCCGTCCATCTGTCTGTCTTTCTACCTACCTACCTTCCTCTGTTTGTTCGTCCCTTCATTCATCCATCTATCCATTCATCCATCATCCGTCTGTCCATCCATCCATACATCCATCCATCCATCCATCCATCCATCCATCCATCCATCCATCCATCCATCCATATGTACATCTATCTATCTATCTATCTATCTATCTATCTATCTATCTATCTATCTATCTATCTATCTATCTATCTATCTATCTATCTATCTATCTATCTATCTATCTATCTATCTGTCTGTCTGTCTGTCTGTCTGTCTGTCTGTCTGTCTGTCTGTCTGTCTGTCTTCTGTCTGTCTGTCTGTCTGTCTATCTATCTATCTATCTATCTATTTATCTATCTGTCTGTCTGTCTACCTCTGTTTGTCTGTCCGTCCATCTGTCCATCCATCCATCCATCCATCCATCCATCCATCCATCCATCCGTCCGTCCGTCCGTCCGTCCGTCCGTCCGTCCGTCTGTCCGTCCGTCCATCCATCCATTGTTTGTTCATTCCATTGATTAAATTGCCAAAAAAGCTATGACTTTTGCAGATACTGACTCTCATGCTACCAAACCTTGACCTTTTGATGAAATTGTTACCTTTAATGCAATTTTATCACACTCTGTGCAGAAACATGCTGTAGATCATATTTGTTTTAATATGGCAATCCATTGTTTTGTTGTCAAAGGAACCACAGACAAAAGATTGCATTACTTATGGACAATAGCATAACCTCAGGCTGCCTTGTCCCAGTTGCAAAATTTCAACCTTTTTGTATTCCATTGTGTGTCAGAAGAATAATAATTATGAGAAATCCCAGTACTGCATGATCAGATGTCTGCTTTTGAGACGTCTATGCTCCCGTTGTGTCTTGAAATCAGTGAGACATTGTGGAGATTGTATAAATCGGACTGAAGGAACTTGACTCTAATTTCAGATGAGATGCAGGATTATGAAAATCACTGTTATCATAATTTCTCCACATCCATCATGCTGTAAATGCAAATGTGCTCTGCCGGGTGAGGGATTTTTCCATCTCTCTCCTTTCCGTCATTCCTGCTGATCAGTGGAAAGACACACAAAACAGAGACTCTGTTTCAGGTTTTAATTTAGTCCCTTTCAGTCATTGTTTCTACTGGCAAAGATGCAGTATGGATGATAGTCAGCTTTGTGATCAAGTATTTGGTTTCCCTAAATATTAGCGTTGCCTTCAAAACTGAGTTTGTGGCTTTGTGCGTCAACACTGAGGCGTCGACTAGTATTTCTAGCCCCCTGGTGACTAACACAGAGGCTAGCACAACTTTCACACAAAGACACACTCTTTCATCCTTGTTTTTTTTGTGGAAATGAGGGTCTGCTTAATATTTAGACACTTCATAATTTTTGTCCTGCGTCTTAAAAAAAGCACAGTACTGTGCAAAATAAATATTTTATGCCGGGAAAAATTCTGTGAGTGGTGCTTCCCTGGTTGTTAGCGTGTTTTGGCTGGTTTTGGCATTTAAATAATTTCACTCAGCGGTTTTTTCTCTTTTAATGGGGAAACATCATATTCTAATTTATTATTCTTATTCTTATTAACATCATATTCTTAATTTCATATTTGGAATCACCTGTGAAATTTAACTCTCTCTTATATATTCCTAGCAGACACACAATGTCATAAGATGTTAATATTAGGTTGGATTAAGTTCACAAGTGTCTAAGAAAAACTTTATTTTTACGTCTAATGATGACGTGAAATAACGTTGATATTTGGTTGATTTTAGGCGACCAAAATCCAACGTCAAGCCAACATCTTAAACCAATGTCATATTGAGGTCAAAGACTAACATTTATTTGTCAGGTATGCCCATCAAAATCTAACGTCTGATAGACGTCACAGTGGTAACGTCCACACAACGCCAAGCTGTAACATTATTAGATGTTGATATTTGGTTGATTTTAATTTGTATTGGAAAGTGACTAAAATCCAACGTTGAGCCAACATCTTAAACCAACGTCATATTGATGTCAAATACTGACATTTATTCATCAGGTATGGCAACCAAAATCCAACGTCTGATAGACATAATAGTGATAATGTCCACACAATGTCAAGCTTCAACATTGTTAAACTATGATATTTTATTGATTTTAATTTGTATTGGAAAGTGAGCAAAATCTAACGTCGAGCCAACATCTTAAACCAACGTCATATTGATGTCTAATACTGACATTTAATTGCCAGATATGGCAACCAAAATCTAACGTCTGATAGGCATCATAGTGGTAAAGTTCATGCAACATCAAGCTGTAACATCGTTAAACATTAATATTTTGTTGTTTTTAGGTTGCGTTGGAAACAGGCCCGGATTGGCTAATCGGGAGGACCGGGAGAATTCCCGGTGGGCCGGTCCGTTTTTTGGCCTTTTAATCTATTTTCTCGCAGCCTCGTAAAAAAGATGCAGCCTGCAAGTTAATGATGATATAACTCAGATATGTCACCTGTTAATGTACAGCTGTTGTGGTCTAGTGGTTAGCATGTTAGATTACGAAGCCACCGACCTGGATTTGATCCTCGTTTGAGTAATTAATTTTTTACATATTTATTGTTAAGACATATAATACTGTTAGGGTTGTTGAACATTTGAAGTTCTAAAGCAGCTGTTTTCTCAAAACAAAAGACGTGATAGTGTAATTAGAAACTGACTTGGAAATGACCTTATTTTAATATAGTCAGTCGTGAACTGAGGTGGGCTGGTCCGAGGCTTGAAACTCCAGGGCTGAAAAGGAGTCCCACTCCGGCCCTGGTTGGAAAGTGACCGTAATGCAACATTGACGTCGGACGATGACGTCGGCTTGACGTTGGGTCCTGACGTCAACCCGATTTTTCTTTCCAGACAAAATGCAACATCTCACGAAGTTGGGGTACAGTGTCAATCTGAGTTCATGTTGACCTCCTGTGGCTGTTAGGTTGTTTCTAAATTTTAAATCATAACAATTAACGTCATCCTGTCATTAAAACTATAACTACCATAAGAATAAATAGCTTGTCTATCTATCTATCTATCTATCTATCTATCTATCTATCTATCTATCTATCTATCTATCTATCTATCTATCTATCTATCCGTCTGTCTGTCTGTCTGTCTGTCTGTCTGTCTGTCCGTCCGTCCGTCCGTCCGTCCGTCCGTCCGTCCAACTGTCTTTCTGTCTGTCTGTCTATATTTTATCTATATATCTATCTGTCTGGCTATCTCTCTGTCTGTTTGGCTGTCTATTTTTTATCTATATATCTATCTGTCTGTCTGGCTATCTGTCTCTCTGTCCAGTTGTGCATAAGCAGATGAAAAAAAACTTGAAATGTTCATCAAATAAACAGCTGGAACCTTTTCCCCCTATAGTATTTCTTCTCTTTCTCAAAAAAAGATTGAGCGAGCAAAAAAGATCACCAAACAGGGAATGAATTAAGGGGGGAAATTATATCACTGGACATTTTTTTTCTTCCTGAACGGATGTGCGTGTCTCATGAGCATCAGATCCCATATGCTCGCTGACAGCAATTTATGGCATCTTCTTGCTGAAGCAGGACGTGCTCCGTCTCATGGACCTCGGGCTCTGGACAAATTCCTGACTAAAGAGTTTAGAGGATATGACCTCTTGTCTGTCATTGAGAATAATTGCATAATGACATCTGCTTTCTCAGAGCATTGCCATCTTGAGATGTGTTTTCAACAACAATGATAAGGATCAGACCGTCGTTTATGTAAGTCAGATGATGCACAGAATGTGGAACTGCCTTAACTGGGAATATCCCATCATTAAAAGCCCTTCCTAGCATGCCAGGCCCAAGGAAATGGCAACACCTTTGGGCTTCCTGAAGGTGGCATAGAACGTTTTGTCTCTAAAAGTTTCAGAATTGCTTTTGTATATATTACTGATGTCATGCTGCCTTTAAATGGGTCATGGCTGTAAATGGCTTCTCTAGTAATTGTAAGATTACAGCAAAGACTTTCACAGAAAAGGCAATGGCCTGAGCAGTAAGACCACATTCAAACTTGATTGCATGTGTGTTAGAAAGACACACCTGTCACGCGAGTTTCTGTGCTTCAGACGAATTCCCCAAAAATAGCATCTGACCCAAAATGTCTCTGACCTGAATTCAGGCTGGATCTCTGACCTGAATTTGCTAAATTGAATGAGACTCTATTGCTTTAAAAGCTAAACTCAGTTTGCTGACACTGAAATAGATTATTAGTGCAGATGCATGTTTGTTTAGTGACTGCAGTTGTTTTGCCCCACATTTGTATGGTTTCTTTACTCTTTTAGGTTTTGTATTGCTGCTTAAAACAAAATTGGCATCAATGCTTCAATGATAAACCTAGAAAAATAGTTTTTGTTTCTTCAAACATTTTTAAGAGCATAGGATTCTAGTTTTACACTGTAAAACCCAACAGTCAACTTTATCAAATGAAATGAGTTTAGCTAACTCAAAAATGACTGAAAGATAATTCTACTCATTTGAAAAGAGGTTTGTACTCAATGTTGAAGGTAATGAGTTATTTAAATAAACTTAAGTGGAGTAAGTTCACAGTAGTCATATAGATTAGTTTTTTAACTCAAATGGTAATCGGTTCCTCAAGCGGTGATTTGCCTTAGCTTATTGAGTTTTACAGAACTCAATTGGTTTGAATACTCTTCATTTATTGGGATTTACTGTGCTAAAATTGCTTCGTTTACTGAAATGGATTAGGTTTACAGTACTCATGATTAGTTTTTTAACTTAAAAGTTTTTTTGCAATCGGTTTCCTCAAATGGTTTGAGTTACCTTAACTTTTTGGGTTTTACATTGTAGTAGAGCTGGGAGAGTAATCGAACACATTTTTATGTGCCTTTTGTCAGTACACTGTAAAATGTAATAAACTGACCTTAGAAAAACTGAGGAAACCGATTGCCTTAAAATTTCTAAGTAAAGTAGTGTATTAATTTTAAGCGAGCATAACTTAAAACAGTTTGTGTTTACAACTTCTTAATAAAAAAAAACTTAAAAAAAAAACTTATTTACTCACTCCTAGGATTGTTTATATTAAAGTTGATATTTAGCCGCACCATAATGGTGTTTCGTGACATCTAGATTTTTACGAGGTGGGTCGTTAGCCCAACCCGCTCAACCCCCAACCTGGAGGACCAGGACATACACACATACACTACGAACAAGTTAGCTTACCCAATTCACCTACAGCACATGTCTTTGGACTTTGGTGGAAACTCTCATGAACTGGGGAGAACATGCAAACTCCACACAGAAATGCCAACTGACCGGGCCGTGTTGCCCTAAAAACCAATACTACACTTCTAAAACTTATTTTATTGTATTATTTAGCATCCGCGTACTGCAAAATAACAATATAACACTTTACAACAAGTCATTTTCAACCAAGGTTAAATGTAGTAATAATAATAATAATAATAATAATAATAATAATATCATATTATTTATTTATTATTATATAAATATTATTATTATAAGTTTTAATTCCTCCACCTGTTTTCTCAGTTCCCTCATCACCATTCTCTATCATTAACATGCTTTTGACACAAGACCACTCAAAAGTTGTAAATACACAATATTGTAAGTAAAGATCAGTCATATCTATTTAGTTTAACAACTTAATGTGTTAAAAGTTAGGACTACTTGTTTTAATATTGTAAGGTGAACAAACTTATTCATAATAAGTTGACTGCACTTAATTTTATTACTGAGAACAGCTATTGCTTTTTAAAGTGTATAGCCGATAGTAACCCTTCAAGATGCGCTTTCAGGGGAAGCAGCATTTATTTCACTAACAAGCTAACAACCAAATTAAAATGAAATTAAATTGACTGAAATAGAATACTAAATACACAGAGGTGGCTAATGCAGAGGCTGGCATAACTACACAGAAAGAACCTATATAAAATATATATGTTTTAATATAAGTTTTGATATAGGTTTTTACTATATGTGACATATATAAAATTGGCTATTTTCCTATAGTACATGTACATACATTTTTTTAGTTATTGCCTTGATAATAGAAAATATGATCTAGGCATCACGTATGATATTTGCCAAAGTGAGATATGAGCTACATAGGAGACATATCTTGTATGTACATATTGGGCTTATATGTGAACATAAAAAAGCAATTCAGGAGACCTAGATGGCCTTTATATGCACATATATGCACCTTAATTTTGCTTATATGTGGCATATATATGCATATATGCAGTATATATGCCATATATATGTGCCACATATATATATATATATATATATATATATATATATATATATATATATATATATATATATATATATATATATATATATATATATATATATATAAATATATATATGCCACATATATTATCATATATGTACATAAGTAATGCATATATGTTTCATATGTGCACATACATCCTCACATAGGTTCTTTCCATATGAGCAATGTGGATTAAATAGTATTAAGAAAAACTGGTAATAAAGTCCATATTTCTAATACTGACTTTTGTGAGTGATGCCTGTACAGTCGAAGAATCCTATTTACTGGAGTTCTAGAGACTTTAGTGATTTGTATAGTCTAGTAATATGCATGATTTTTGTATATTACAGTATGTGTATTAAATTCAATTCACCTTTATTTGTATAACGCTTTTACAATGTAGATTGTGTCAAAGCAGCTTCACATAGAAGATCAAAGTAAATTGGAACAGTGTAGTTCAGTTTTCAGTGTTTAAGTTCAGTTTAGCTCAGTTCAGTGTGGTTTAATAATCACTACTGAGAGTCCATACACTGAAGAGTAATCCATCGATGCGTAGCTCTACAGATCCCGAACCGTGCAAGCTAGTGGCGATAGCGGAGAGGGAAAAACTTCACTAACTGGTGAAAGTGAAGAAAAAAAAAAACTCGAGAGAACCAGGCTCAGATGGGCACGATTATTTCTCCACTGGCCAAGGTCTTGTGCAGAGGTGCGGTCCAAGTGCTGGAGGTTGGAAGCTGGATCTCAGCGAATACTCGTTGTACCCTAGAGCGTCACAGGAATCAGTCTAATGCTTTCCACTCCTCCATGACCACCAGTAGCTGCTCAGGATACGGCCTGTTCCAGGATTATGGAAAGCTTGGGATCATCTCGTCGCTGGTCTTATATCGAATCAGTGGCGCTGCGTAGTTTAAAGGCCTAGGGATGAGTATCCTCAGGTGGAAATGGAGAATAAGAGAATAATTAGCGTAGCTGCTGTTCATAGTGGATATAAACGAGATGCAGAAACCTGTGTGGAGCACATTCATGTATCATATCACTATGTGTTGCACTGAGTGTATGCTTTACTAAACAGGTCTTTAATCTAGTTATGACATGCGAGAGTATGTCTGAGCCTCGGACAATATCAGGAAGGCTTTTCCAGAGTTTAGGAGCCATAAATGAGAAGGCTCGACCTCCTTTACTCGACTTTACTATTCTAGGTACTACCAGATGCCCGGAGTTTTGAGATCTTAAAGGGCGGGTTGGATTGTAGCGAGACTGAAGGTTGGTTAGATAAACAAGAGCTAGATTATTTAAGCTTTATAGGTAAGAGGCAATATTTTAAATTCAATATGAAACTTAACAGGCAGCCAGTGTAAGGGGGATAAAATTGGGGTAATATGAACATATTTTCTAGACCTGGTAAGAACTCTGGCAGCTGCATTTTGTACTAGTTGAAGTTTATTAATAGAGGATGCTGGGCAGCCAGCAAACAGAGCATTACAGTAATCCAGCCTTGTATGGTGAAGAACAGTGATCAAAATGTTGACTTATGTACTTACATTATCTCAAATGTTTGAAGAATGTTCAAGTTCAGAGAAATAATAACTAATTTGCCGGAATGCTGCGCTGAGTGAATGCAGAAGGAAGATTGCCGTAATAAGCGCGTGCACGTCTAGAACGTGCTGACGTGAGACGTCTGCTTTAGCCAATCACAACAGTCAGACGCATTCACGTCCGCGCTGTTTGTGAGAATAAAAGCCTTTGAATATTTTTCCAGACACATTTAACTGCTAGAAGTTAGTCAGATCACGTTTATATGTTCTTCTTAATGCCAACTGTGTAAATAATCATCGATGAGATGCTTATGATAAGCCGTTGTTTGTTTACCTTCAAGCTTTGCACGTGCCTGTGAAACAGCCTGTGAGCGCCTGCACACGCACATATTATGAACAT